>NC_079438.1:43759377-44059377 GCF_903798145.1 Danio aesculapii
TATGTTGAAGAATTAGTCAAACACATATTTATTAATTATTTAATATATCATATTTATATTTTATTTGGTTCAACATTACATGTTGTTTAATTTAAATTCACATTCAAACCCATACATCTTGAATTACGTAATAAAACAGCACACATCGCAAGGCATTTCTTCGTATATTTGACAAAAAGTGACTAAACTACACTAATCTCATGATTATAAATAGATATATTTCAATCAAATAACCAAAATCAGATGTGTGATCTGTGCACAACTTAAAGTATAACCGCTGATGACTGTATTTGATAAGTGCACTGCTGTATCCACATAACCACACAAAAACAATAAAAGCAAGATGTCCATGAACCCTCCTCATGACTAAAATTACATTACATTGACTGTCATGGAAACAAGGACAGCTGAAGTATACTTTTGGGATTTTGGGAATGGTGTCTCTAAGTCAGTAAGTAAACATCACCCACCTGTTTGATCTTGTTGCGTGAACTAGTGATTCTCTCAGTGATGCTCTGGTAGGTTCGGATGGCTGTGGTGAGCTCTGTGTAGTGCTGAACGATCAACTCGTCCAGATCACGGTCACACTTCTCATACGCCTCCTCCAGACGGCCCTTCTCCGTCTCTCGGTCCTGCACATCATCACTGCTGGACAGTGTCCTGACCAAAGAAAAATAAAAAGACACATATAAATGCATCATCAACAAGCTGGTCCTGTACGTCATTTATAATCACATAAAACAACACTAAACATTATCTTCAAATATTTCATCATCATATCTTAAATAATGTACAAATATCATACTTACAGTTATCCTAAAATAAACTTACTGATTAAATAAAATATTTTTTTATTTATTAGTGTATTTTTGACCATTCATTCATTCATTCATTATTTATGCATTTATTACTATGTTATTACTATTATATTAAATAATATAGTACATTAAGGACCTCAAAAAAATAAGTAATACTATTATAATATTAATTTATTTACTTACTATTTTTTCCATCCAAGTGTTAATTCAATCATATTAACTCATTAATTAAATTTATAAATGCATGTATTTATTGCTAATAATATAATTATAAAATTTAATTTATTTTATGTTATGTTACTGATGAAATATGGCATTCTTGCAGATATACAACAGAAGGATTTAATTGTTTTATTCTGGTCTACATTTCTTTCATTTTAATTAGGTTTACCAAACCTCTCACATAACACTTCATTATTTTTAATTCTAAATTAGATCCCATAACCCTATTCGTGCATAGTTTAAGTAGTATTACAAGTTTTTCTAACTTACATTCATTCATTCATTTTCTTTTCGGCTTAGTCCCTTAATTAATCAGGGGTCGCCACATGGGAATGAACCGCCAACTTACCCAGCATATGTTTTACATAGCGGATGCCCTTCCAGCTGCAACCAATCACTGGGAAACACTCATACACTCTGATTCACACACATACACTACGGACAATTTAGCTTACCCAATTCACCTATACTGCATGTCTTTGGACTTGTGGGGGAAACCGGAGCACCCGGAGGAAACCCATGCACACAAAGAGAACATGCAAACTCCATACAGAAATGCCAACTGACCTAGCCGGGGCTCGAACCAGCGACCCTAATTAGTCTGCATTATTATTATTTATTTCTGCAATAAATATTGCAATAAGGAGTATAAATTCACCCAATGAAACGAATAGGTCTGGAAAGAGTTCATCATTTTAAATGAATTGGGATGATTTTGTAGGGGAGGGCAGCAGCATAATATATAATTAATCAATCACAATCATTGATAAATACAGTAGAGCAAAGCTAAAAAAAATTAATAAATAGTGATTTGTGGCTTTCTGGAAGTCTAGCAGGTATACAAATTGAATAATCAAATAATCAAAGTAAAATAACACTATACTCTTTATAGTCTATATACATACATACAATTAATTGTACGATAAGTTACAAGAATGATCATTTCTTCTGTCTAAATGCTTCAAAGTGGCTTGAAATGCTTTAGGATGGTTTGAAAAGCTAACAGTTATAGGCCTTAAAAACACATGTAACTGTAAATGATCAACATTTTGTGGTAACTTTATGGTTAAACTTTGCAGTTACACCACAAATCACGTGTATTTTTTAACTGTGCCTCCTAGTCGATTATACAGTAATCCCGATTCAACATTCCAGATCCTGTGATGTGACTATTGCAACAATGGTGCTGAATCAATATATTGTGAAGCCCTTAGATACTCGTTTTACATATAACATGTGATGCTATAAATGTTTAATTGTTAATGGCATCTTTCTATCATCTTTTGAGTTGGCTTTCTTGACTTTTTTTTAGCTGCCGGAATCTTCTGATTGACTGCAATACCTTTAAATCTTCTACAGAGCACAGCATGAATGTGTGAAACCAGGCTGCATCCAATCTAAGCTCATCCTGTCATCATTATGTTGCAAACTTTCAGACAGATGTAGTCGAATTTTTGGCTATCACAACACAACTTCACCAATATCCATCATCAGATGCCCAGTCATACACTGACAAAGAAAGACCCGCTGGGACCCCGGTGCCAATCCAACAAGTGTCCCAAGCTCAAAGCCTGTCCCGATTCATTCCTGATTCAAAGCAGTGTGGCTTTAAATCACAGTAAAGGAAGGCAGCGCAGTCTCCCAAAAGAGCTCATTACATTCATTCCAAACTCTAAGGTGCAGCAAGACATAGAAAGAAAAACCTCTATGAGCCACTATTCAGTAGGGAAAAGTCTCTTCACGCTCACCACGAAGCACAGATCATGTAGATATAGCTTCAGCCCACAGACTCACACTTTTATGACCTCATTGGATTGCCCTGAAGACATCCTAATGGAAATAACTAAGGCATAAAACTAAGGTAAAAGTGCTGTGAAGCTGAATGATGGATATCTGACAGCTTAAATGTGCACAACTGAAGAAAGTTAGTGTATAGCAAATTGAGGTTTGATGCAATGTCTAGGACTGACTATTAAGACAAAAACTGGCAATCCTATGAACTTTAATTTAGCAATTAAGCAACTTTACTGCATAATTAGGAATTTTATGCTATATTGCATTTGGGATGCCATCTATAATTCGATGAAAAGCTTTACACCATGAGTGTCAAAAAAGAAACCAATGCATTGAGGTAAAGGTGGTTTTATATTCCCAGATTCTTACTTTCATTCATTCATTTTCCTTCGACTTTATTCATCAGGGGTCACCACAGCAGAATGAACTACCCACTTATCCAGCATGTGCTACACAGTGGATGACCTTCCAGCTGCAACCCAGTACTGGGAACCATCCATAAACATTATTCTTACCTTCTCCTTAATATTATAATTTCACAAAAGAATTCTTTGCAAATTCTAAATGGTGAAATCATATCATTCGCCAATGACTATTAAAGCAGAACATTGTCAATTAAATAGTGCTAATGTGGTTCTGAAGTCATATTTACATGTGATTTCAGTCAACTATCTAAAGTACAATGGTAAACAATAAAGGGAGCCTGTCACAAGTTGTCACTGAACAAATGTGTGAATGTAAACAAACTTCACCTTAATCTCCAATGCTTCTACATTCACATGAACTTTCTGTCATCATCATGATGATAGCTTACTCTTTATCTTTTCAATGACCTCAAAAAATACATTTATACAAATTACATTATTTTATAAATTATTAACATCAAATTAAATAAAAAAAATTACTGCACAGATTAGAACAAATGGATCCATGTGTATTTCTTATTGTTCAATTAACATCCCCACATATATATAATGTATTTGCTGTTTTATGTCATATAATTAAGACAATTGTAATAATATGTAATAATAAAGACAATTTTGTGTTGTTAAAAGTGCATGTTTTTGTAGCAATAGCTGACAACCAAGACACACACGTATAGTGCCTATATGATGTTCGAACAGTGCTGTGTTGGTAAATAGTTAAGTAGGTTTTGAAACACAGCCTGTTTGTTTTGAAAGTCTACCAGGCTAGGCAGAACACCTCTGACTTTCCATTCAGAAGGATGCTAAGTAAAGATTAATGCTGACATTTCACAGAAAAGCTTTTTAAAAATGCAGTTATGTACATATATTACACGTTTATGTGTGCACAACATGACAGACTAACAGGATGTATTGTAGCAAACATGCTAAGAGCATCTCTATTCGTGACAATTTTCTTGCAAAAAAATGGGTGTTGACATACAATGCAGGCAAATGTCAGCTGACCAGAAAAGACTATGTAAAAATATCGCGCTCACCTTATAACAGATATAAGTAAACCGGAGGGGTCTTTGCTTTTGGAAACTGCGCTTCTGTATCTGCCTGTGTCAGCTGCCATCTTTCCGCTACTACACCCAAACACCTCGTGACGGATGTCAGCCAATGGGAAGCCTCCATCATCACAATCAGCTGAACGCAAATAGATAGTTGGGAATTGTAGTCCTTTTTGCTAAATACATAAATAAATAACAATAAAAAAATTGGTGGCTGCAGAATTGTACTCTGATGAATGTAATGTTATAATCTATATAAAAATCCATGCTATAAGATGATCATTTGGTTATATGTTGATTACAATTTAATTCTAAAACGTTTTCAATTCAGTTACATGTAAGGATCTTCTATAATGTAGATTATAATATTTTATGCTGTTATTATTTCTGTTTCAATAATAAACAGTCACATTTATTGCCAGGTTTTACTTTATTCAGTCAATTTGGCTAATTAAAACAAAAAAACGTATAGCCTAATCTACATTTCAGACAATACTAAAATATATTTACATATTTTGAGTAAAGTAGCTTGATGTAGCTTGAAGTAGCATATTAACCACTTCGATCATCTTAAATAATCTTATTCAAAACAGTGTGCAAAAAATATCTTAATAAATCATCAGACATACTGTAACTGAGAGAAAAAGATGAAGCTGAAGGTGAAAGTTGCTAACTGCTTTCTGTTTCAAGGATATATTGCTCTGGACCTGCAATCCTATATCTCCTGACGATCTCTGCTGTAACAAACCGGGGAGGAAAGGCCATTGATTGTGAGGGAAAGGGTCGATCTGGCAGTCTCCTCTTTGACTGATGTGTCCGTGGACAGCAGAGATAACATAGTGGCCAATTTTGTGCCCCTTCAAAAAAGGAAACAATCATGGAGACTCTGAGGTTATTTTTCTTTTAGCTCCTCTGAGCCTAGTCAGGTCCAGAAGTTCTTATCAGCTTCCTCTGAGGCCCATCATTTCTGACCAATCTACTGTCCTTTGCTGATGACATGGGACTGAGGTTATTTCTCATCACCTCGTGCAGGATAAAAGGTTGTCGTGATGACATCTGAGGGCATGTAGACAAAGACAGCCACCCACTAAAGGACTGAAGACCCATGTCTCTAGATGCCTATGGCTCCCATTTGACATGAAGAACTCAGGAACATATTTCCTCAAGTTTCTGTTAGACAGGATGCATTAACAGTTTAAATGATTGTTAAGTTTGTTGCAAAAAGGATTTTAAAAATGTTTTTAACATTTATATCTAACCTCAAAGCATTTGAAAAATAAAATGTATTCATTATTATATTATATTATATTGTATTATATTATATTATATTATATTATATTATATTATATTATATTATATTATATTATATTATATTTACTTTTATATATACTGTTAGTTTAGCATTTTCTTATTCCCATAACATTCATGTAATTTATTTAATTATTTACCTACCCACACTGTTAGTTATTTATATATTTATTTATGCAGAAAATTGTTGATTTTTATATACATTAATTAATTTATTTGCATTTTTATTGATTTATTATTTTATATGTGCAGGAATTTAAGGATTTATTTACTCATTTATTTATATATTCACATATTTATTTATTATATATTTATTTAAATATATTTAAATATTTATGCCGAAATTTATAGATTCATTTACTCATTTATTTATATATTTGCATATTTATTTATTAGTTATTTTATTTAAATATATTTAAATATTTATGCCGGAATTTATAGATTAATTTACTCATTTATTTATATATTTGCATATTTATTAGTTTACTATTTTATTTATGCAGGAATTTATAAATCTATTTACTCATTTATTTATATATTTGCATATTTATATATTTATAATTTTATTTATGCAGGAATGTATGGATTTAATTGCTCATTTATTTATATATTTATATCATTGCATATTCATATATTTATAATTTTATTTTTGCAAGACTTTATGGATTTATTTACTCATTGATTTCTTTATTTATTTGCGTATTTATTTATTTATTTATAGTTTTTGCAGGTTTCGTCGTCTATAATTACATTCCCTTTGCGTAAATAAATAAATCCTAAACCTATTTAAAGTATTTCATGTATTTATTAATTTATCTAAAACGTTGTCGAATGGAGAAACCAAGCACATGCGGTAAACCAATGAGAATCGTCTTTCTTTCACAGTGCGAGGTGGGAGGGGCTAAAGGCGGAAGCTCTGTTTGTTTCTGGCCCTGACGCTCCCGCGTAACACAACCAGAGAGCTGTCAACTTTCTGGAGTTCATAACTACTGAACACATTTACATGAAGTAGCTGGCCAAACACTAGCGGGCTTGCTTGTGCGGGAATGGGAGCTAACAACAGCACGCGCCGTGTGTCTTTTGAGTCGGATGAGAATGACAACATAACGATAGTGAAGGGCATCAGGGTGAGTGACATACACGTCTGTTCTCCTCCACCTGTCAAACGCACATCAAACTGACGCATGCCTTTAATTCACCTACTGTGATCGCAATGAAGGCCTCTAATAGTCTTAACTTATCTAACTGGATAAACATTCTGTCCCTGACTGAACACTTCTTCAGCTAACCAAGTAAAGCTGCCATACAGTTTATTTTGTAAGCAATCCGTTACCTGAGAGGAAATATTTTTGTTGAAACCTGTTGCAGTATAAGCATCACAATGTCAACAATAACAGCACTGTGACCCCAACCCCACCTCCCCTGTCATATACTGAGTAGGTTAAACAATGTCACCCTTCATACAACTATTTATGTGGTATTATTGGATTTGATTAAAGGACTTTTTGAAGAATAACAGCAGACATATTTAACCTTTATTAGCCAAGGTGAGATGTAAGCAAGGACATTTTGTTTCATAAACAAGTAAGTGTTGCATTTTATACCTAGCCTAAAGTGATGTGCATATTTTAACAATTATACATGCACTTTGAAATGAATGGTAATTAGCTTATACAGTCATAACTCCAGTCAGGATTTTTGCAGCCATTTTTGATACCAAGTACCGATTCCTTGTCATGGGGATCGGCCGATGCAGAGTACCGATTCTGATGTTTCAAGCTTTATAATGCATATTTTCCCTCTAAGTATGATACTTAAGTGGAGATCTCTTCCTACCAAAGAGAATAAATGAAGGATGTTGCATATAATCCCTTAAACATGTCTCTTATAACCATTTAGTGTGGACATGTCATGGTCAGAAGCAGCTTTACAGAAAATAATAGATAAAAAGGATAAAAGAAATGGTAAGAAAAATTTCTAACAGAGCAATTTAGAAACTGATGATGAAAAGAGCAATTCAACATGTCTCAATGTTGAAAAAGTTTGGAGCGCATATTTGATGCACAAGAAGTTAAAATACACACCTATAAATACATATTTGTTTATTGCAGTAAGTTTATTACAAAAAAGTATATCATTAAATACTCAAATATTTCATCATCATATGTTAATGCCAACACAGAAATGCCAACTGATCCAGCCGAAGCTCGAACCAGCGGCCCTCTTGCTGTGAGGCGGTCATGATACCCACTGCGCCACCATGATGCCCTATATAAGTTACAATAGTGACAATTTCTTCAGTCTAAATGCTTTGAACTGGCTTGAAATGAAACTATTATTATTATTATTATTACTACTACTACTACTACTACTACTACTATTATTAAGGCTGCATTGTTATTATATATTTCTGCAATAAATATTGTGATAAGGAGTATAAATTCACCTTGTCTGGAAAGTCTGGAAAGAGTTCATCATTTTAAATTGATTGGGATGGTTTTATCCTCATAAAATATAATAAACCTATCACAAGCATTGATAAATACAGTTGAGCAAAGTGAATAAAAAAGGGATTTTTTTTATTAAAAATAATTTTTATGTTTTTTATTTCATTAAAATGTTCAGCCAGGTTTTAGTGAAATTGCAATATTGTCAAAAACATAGTTCTTATATATGTACATGACCTAAATACGTCAAGGTCATTCCAATATTGTGCTTTCCAACTAGCATGCCTGCTTCCTCTGCGTGTAAACTCATAAACAAACACCTGCGATCGGTTCATCAAATTGGCGAGTACCGATCGGGTCATAAAAAGTGATTATCGGCTGATACCAATCTCCGGCCAATCAATCGGAGCATCCCTAGTCATAGTTTGTTACATTTTAGTTTATTTCATGCATTTTGTTTTGGGAATAACAGTGATGACATTTACTATTATAGTAATTACATTCTTCTTCTTCTTCTAGTTTTTATTATTATCATTTTGTAATTTTTTACTACTATTACTACTACTGATAATAGTATAATAATAGTATAATAATAATAATAATAGTATTATAATAATAATAATAATACATATATATATATATATATATATATATATATATATATATATATATATATATATATATATATATATATATATATATATATATATATATATATATATATTTATTTATTTATTTATTTATTTATTTATTATTAATATTTTATTTTATTTTATTTTATTTTTTTCCATGAAGTTAAATCTGGTGTGCTATTTTAAAAATTTTGATTATTACCCAATCAATTTTGATTGCATATCTGTACAAGCTGAGTACCTATTTCAGTTTACATTATTATTCATTCATTTCACTAGATCAACACAAATTTTATGTTCACACCAGCATTTGTTTTCTCCATTTCTCGTTTTCAGCTCTCTGAGAAGGTCATCGACCGCATGAGGGAACCCTCAGACCCACTGAGCCCCCAGGTTCCCAGCAGGCCCCCTCCTGCTTCTCCCCCTGTGGTTGATCCTCTGCCAGCACTGGTGCCAATATCTCCTCCTCCACCTGACCCTGTCACTCTCCATCCACCCCCTTCCTTGCCAGAGCGGGTAAAACTCCCTGAGCAAGTGACCACTCCTGCACCTCCTCCTCCACCTCTTGAATCAGGGGGTGTTTTATCAACCCCTGCAGGTGAGTCCATTGCTCCACCTGCTGCAGCATCTGAGCTTCTTACAACATCTCCACCTGTGGATATAATTGCTTCACCTCCTTCTTCCACACTCACTCCTTCTCCTCCCATTGCTGATTCTGTCGCCGCTCCCCCTGCTTTTGAGCTTTTCACACCTGCTCCCCCCCCTGTAGAGTCCATTCCTACCTGTCCCATCACTAAACCTGCTTCTGATCTACCTGTGGAACTAACCACTCCTTCCCCTCCTCCTGAACCCCCTTCCTCTGCCCAAACTGCCCTGCAGCCTCCTTTGACTGTAGATCAACCTGTGGTTTCTCCAACAGCACCACCACCTCCAGCCGGTGAGTCAGGTTATTCTGTAACATAAGTAGTACTTCTTGAAGTATTTTGCCCTTCAGTGCCTGTCATTCATGAGCGTTAATGATACTCTTTGAGTAAATTGCATTTTGTACACACTCTGAATGTGTTTGTACACTTAATACAAGTATGTAATATCACGCATCAAGTTATTGTAGGTAATTCTATGGAATTCAAACTTGTACGTAGGTGGAGCTGAGCAGTAGCAATTTTCCTTGAGTAAAGTGTTTTGTACTGTAATAACCTGCAAATAGCACTGCAATATTCATTATGGTTGCACAGAATCATAAAAATGGGTATATTTGAAGGAAACAGGCACATGTTTAGCTGAACTTCATCTTATTTTAATTTATCTTTATAGTTAATAACATGATAGTTTAGTTAAAGAAATCATACACCTTTGAAAATAATTACTTGTCATACAGCCTGGAATCAAATCACATTCTCAATAACATTTGAAATGTTTTTGAAGTTTTCTCCGAACCTGTGGCTTTCTACAATTTTATCCCAAATGTCTTTTGAAATATGAGTAAAGATATATATATATATATATATATATATATATATATATATATATATATATATATATATATATATATATATATATATATATATATATATATATATATATATATATATATATATATATATATATATATATATATATAATGCAGCAAAATCCTCTTGAGTAAAATTTATAGTATTTGGTCCCTCTCTAAATTGAGTTTTATGAGACAAGTTAATGAGACGATGAAAGGATTTGTTGGGTGATGATTGAGTACTGATGATGAACAGAACAGAAACATTGACTTTAGTCACAGCTTAAAGCTGCAGTCACACCAGAGTTTGAGCATGCGAAATTCTGTCGTAGGGCACTGCGAAAAGGGGCGGAATTAAACAATATGATCAGACATTTAAAAAAATGAGCGATTGGTTCATATTTGTTCAGAGAGGTCATGTTTTGACCCTCGATTGGTCTCACGCAGTCAAGTGATTCGATTTCACAGGTTAGAGTTCACCAAGCTTGAACTTTGCAACGCAGTGAACTGCGAAACTTGTCGCACGAGCTTGCGTTTCAGGTCTGACGCATTCACGTGCATATGAATGAAGTCTATGGGGAGAAAAGTCCAGTGTGACCGCAGCTTTAGATGAAATCAGCTGAAATATAATACATTGAATCTCTCAATCTCAGAAGGGAATCATTAAGCAACTCCACAAAAAACAGCTTTACTTTTTACCAACCTGCTTGCCCTTATTCAAAGAGGGACCAAATACTCTCTGAACTGGGTAAATTTTACTCAGAGGATGTTGCTGTGTATATACTGCTCAAAAATAAATAAATAAAGGGAACACTTGGAGTTACATTGTTTTGTTTAAGTGTTTCCTTTATTTTTTGAGCAGTATATTATAAAAAATACAAATATGAAAATGAATTAAAATCTAAATGCAAAAAAATGTAAAAAAAAAAAAAAAAAAAAATGTAATTAAAAATTTAATACGACCTTAATTACTCAATACTAACATAACACTGAATACAGCTAAAAGAATGTAGAAATATTGGATAAAATAGTAACCTGCAGTAAGTGAAAATGTAAAGCTAAAGCTAACTAAATCAAAAATAAAAGCACATAACAAGTATAATAAGTAATAGTGTAAAAATATTAAACATTTTGATATTTCTAATTAATAATAATAATAATAATAATAATAATAATAATAAACGTTTCAGAAATGTCCATGCCTCCAAAGTTTAAAAAAATGTACATTGCAAAAAAAATTTCCCTGTTTTATTGAAAAAAGCTTAATTTTTGTTTCAAAAATAAAAAATGTATGTGTTTTGATTAACATGAGGGGGAGGAATTAATAATAGAATTTAGATTTTTTGATGAAATTCTCTTTTAAAACACCTATTTATTTATATAGTTTTTATAAATTTTTCAAATAAAGCACATAAATCATAGATGCACACTTGCTAACTCTCTTCATGTATGATTGCACACAGATATGATTGAGATTTATTTGAAATACCTCCTTATGGATTTTCCAAAATTAGATTACACAATTGGCCAATGTTTTCTTTTTCCCTAAAAGTTCAATCCTCTTGATGTTAGTGAGTGGGCCCTGTTCCTTCCATATTATGATTCATAGCTTGTGCCTGAGTGCTAATGAAACGATTAATTCTAACTTGTAATAGAGTTAATGAATCAATGCTGTAATTAGGAAGTCCACTTAAGCCAGTTCAGCCTCCAAGGTACCTTGAACAGCAGGTCCTCCCAGAAGTGTCGAGCCGATCGCATTTGCGAGCGCTTTGCTTCTCATTAAAAGTGAGACTTTGTTCATAGATCTTTCAATCGGAAGTTTAGATACGCTTTTGAGCAATTATAAGTCACACGCCCATTAGGAATTCACAATTCAGTGCTGTTTTGGACGTGTTGAGATTTGGAAAGTGCTATATATATATTTTTAATCTAGTTTAAATGGAAGAATATTCGTAAGAAATCAAAGTATTGAACATACTTTTGGAGTGCCCTATTTTTAATGTGATCAGACAGCCATTTTTATCTGGAGAGACTTTAAAGCAAATATTTTTTAAATCCTTCAAAAATGGTACAATTTTTGTCAAAAGTAAACCTTAAACTGTTTTTAATTTTTATCTTATGTATTATTTATTGCTTTTGATGTCTTATTATTCTTAAATATATTTTATATTATTATAGAAAAGTGATATTTACAAAATGTTGTAAATTACGTATTACTTTAAATCAGGGGTGCCCAAACTTTTTATTGTGATAATAAAAACCAAAAACCAAACTTGATTGAGGGCTGTGGGCCGAAGGTAAAAATAGCAAACTGTATTTATTTCCTAATATTTTAAAATAACTACAAAACATTGCTTTAAATTATATTAACCAATGCTAAAATATATGAACTTATAACAGTAAAAACATAAAGAATCCCATTATTAACACAATGGAGTTCAATGCTAAATACACTAAGCTGCACCTGCCTTTGCCTTGACTTGTTCGCCGTTGTCTTGTTCAATGCCCTCTGTCCACCGTATTTACATTTTTTAAAAATCAGATTCATTTACAAAACAAACAAACAAAATGCTACATTAAATTTCGAAATGTTGATCTCTGTCAAAAATAGTCACCCGTTCACTCCCTCTTCTCAAATGGGATAGTGGGCCAAATCAAAGGCTTGCATGGGCTACCTTTGGCCCACGGGACTTAGTTTGGGCATCTCTGCTTTAAATGAACGTTAACTGGAAGAACAAGATTTTTGTTCACCTTGTTGCCAAGTATTTGTCATTTTCATTTAGTTTAGCAGCGTTATAAAATAAAACATCAAAATAAAAATTTATAATTATGATAAAAAGTTTTTGTTACAATTAACCAGTACTTAATAATAGCACAAAGCAAAAATCTAAAATAAATTTTGTTACTTGCAATACAAATTAAAAGAAGAAAATGTTACTTGGCCAACCATGACCAACTAAATAAAAGAAAAGCTGAAATAAAATAAAGTTCTATAATTGTATATTTATTCATTCATTCATTCATTCATTCATTTTCTTTTCGGCTTAGTCCCTTATTAATCTGGGGTTGCCACAGCGGAATAAACCACCAATGTATCCAGCATATGTTTTAAACAGCGGATGCCCTTTTAGCTGCAACCCATCACTTGGAAACACCCACTGCGCCACCACGCTGCCCGATAATTGTATATACAGTAAACAATTAGATTAAACAATAAAATTATTACAATTGCCTTCTTGAAATTGCGAACTGGATAGATAACTTGTAAATTTTACCAACACACACATTAAAAAAAAATGTCCACTAGGCATGGGACGATAATGGGACAGGTTTCAAGGTTTACTTCTGTTATACCATTTCAATGTATATGTAAGTTGTATTTTTATGTATGTAATGTTGTTTTGTTGTCAAATATTACTGTTCAGCTCACGATTCAGCAAACATCTGAAAAACAAATTACTTATACACCAACATCCTATAGAGCTGAACAGTGCAGTGGCTTACTTTATAGCCACAGAAATGGAACATAAGATGTCTTTTAAGTTGTAAAGAAATCTGTGTTTTTTAAACTAATGAAGATGGCATACAGTAAGTCAAAGATTTATTTTAATCACTTAATCGCTTGACATGTTTACTGTTCCAAAGATGCTTCTTAAAATGAAACATAATGTGTTTAATGGGGGAAAAGGTAGCTGTTTTTGTTTTAAATATTTTATTTAACGTTTTCACATTTTAAAGAACAAACCCCAAATCACCCCCATGTCAGCAAATAATAATAAATAAAATGTAAATATATGTATAATATATGCATAATATGTAAAATATAAATGCATATATGCACATGTCCATCAACAACTGTACAGATACTTAATCATATTCCTCCATGAATAATCTATACCTGCAATGTACGTTACATATTAAGCATATATACATATGTGCCAATATACATCATTAATAAAAATCATAAAAAAAGAAATATGAATACCTATACATACCCAATTATAAAAATTTGTATCTTCCACACCACTCAGTTTTAATTGGTCAGTCTCCAGACATTCAAAAAAGGGCTTCCAAAGTTTTGAAAATTTCTTTGGTCTACCTGGTCTATCTCATATCTAATCTTTTCCATGTGGAATACATTACAAAACAACAATGTTGTACATTACAACTACAAAATGTAAGCCATGTCTCAAATTTAGGTGTACACTCTTTGTTCCACATCAACAATATTACCTTTTTTGCCATAGTTATTCCCTATTGAACTGTCTGGATTTTATCCAAACTACAGTTTTCAAATGAAGGAGCACAACCTAATATTGCAATAAGAGGGTCATACCCAGACATTTAAAAAGATCATTTTAGAGCAGTAATCACAATACCGTGATACCGTGATATTTTATTACAAGGTTATCATACCAGCAGAGTCTTATACCGGCCCATGTCTAAAGCCTACATATGATTTGAGACTGGACTTGTTGCTGTTATATTGAGCCTGTCATCATATCAGTTTTCTGCTTTAGTAACTTTAGAGAAATGTGCATTTCTGACATCAGCCCTCAACGTGTCCTTTTATCAAACAGCATAATGCTAGCAGTCTTTAGAAAATGCAGCCGGTCACTGCATTTCATCCGTGTCTTGACTTTTCCGAGCCGTGATCTTCCTCGCTCCCACCTCCACATAATTAAGCACATCTAATATGTATGGAAACAGCGGCTCTGAAAAGCTGTCAGCTCAAATACGTGTGCCCTCTCGGTCCTTAATAGTGGTGTTACCTGCAGAGTCTGTGGGCTGGAGCTGACACTACGAACCGGCTCCACTTTCAGAAGGGGAAAAAAGAGACGACCGCCTGCATCGCACATAACGAGACAGCTCCCTGTTAATGAGACACAGATCTGCTTAATGAGCTCTACCATGGAGGCTCACACACACTTTTTTTTTGGTACATCCGTCTATCTATAACTCCCTACATCTCAATATGTCTCATGGTTTTTTTCTCCCATGTGTGTATTTTTTTTCTTGCTGTAATGATGACAGAAACACTTTTGTGATTATATATAAATATAGTGTTGGTGTTAAAAATCCCAGAATGCATATGTTGTGCTTTTGAGAAACAGTGAACTCATAGTTTACAGCCCACCGTCGTTCAAACTTGGACAACTTTCTCTCTAAAACTTTTTGGATTCAATTTCTTTCTGTGTGTATATACAGTGCTCAGCATATATGAGTACACCCCCCACAAATCTCTCATTTAAATGAATATTTTCTTTGCTTAACAGTATTATATTTGGGCATTAGTTTAGTCAGTACTGAAGCCAAATCTGGAGCTTATCTAACAAAATTACTTACAATAATAATTCAAAATTAATAGCCCAAATTTATATATCAGGGAAAAATTTTAAATAGCATTTTCAAAAAATCAAGAGAAACAAAAAATATATACAATTTTGTTGAAATGTAGTTTGTGTTTTTAAATTTTTTTTTGCAATATTTTGAATGAATATAAATGTATTATCTTTCCATTTCTAAAGATCTTCTGTGACTAAAATATTATTTTAATAAATCGGTTTTATTCAAATGCACCAATATGTATTATCCATATTCACTGAGAAATGGATAAAAATATTCATTATCAAAATGGGGTGTACTCGTATATGCTGAGCGCTGTACATATTGAAGTTGGGCATGTATGTGTGTGTGTGTGTGCATATATGATGTGCATATATATATATATATATATATATATATATATATATATATATATATATATATATATATATATATATATATATATATATATATAGATAGATAGATAGATAGATAGATAGATAGATAGATAGATAGATAGATAGATAGATAGATAGATAGATAGATAGATAGATTTATATTTTCATATATATATATATATATATATATATATATATATATATATATATATATATATATATATATATATATATATATATATATATATATATATATATATATATATATATATATATATATATATATATCTATATATATATATATATATATTTATAGATAGATAGATAGATTTATATATATATATATATATATATATATATATATATATATATATATATATATATTTATAGATAGATAGATAGATAGATAGATAGATAGATTTATATATATATATATATATATATATATATATATATATATATATATATATATATTCCCAGTGTTGGGTTGCGGCGGAAAAGAAAATGAATGAATGAACCAAAACTTTTCTTCAGCAGACATGTCATAGTCTAATATACCTAATTTTCATCATATCTCTTAATTTTAATAACAAAAAATGTGCAGTTCCTCCAGAAATGAAAACTGCATAACCTTTTCAGCTCTCCTTGTTAACTTTTTGTGTGTGTAAAGTCAAACTGTCCTTGTACAAACTTTGTAGCTACATATTAAAATGACCACACGGAAACATTAAGCCTCATCTAAATGTAACGCTCTGACATTTTACCAATGACTCACTCTTTAAATTGTGTCTCTTTGTCACAGCTCTTCTAGCCTTAAGAGGCTCTGCTCATCGTCTGAGGTCAAAGGCTGTGACCTTAATGAGGGACATTGATTATGTACACCCACGAGTGGAGGTATTAAGAGATGCTGTGGATGATCGAGTCCACCACTAAATCACGGCGAGTCTCTGCGCGTGCTGATTAGACAGTAGTTAAGGTTGATCCTCCTACACGTTCTCCGCGTTGCATGAATATTCATACGCAGGGCCCACACACCGGTTTCCATTACGCTCTAATTACCTGCGCACAAATCCTTCTTTGTCTCAGCCATACATAAACATACTTTTCTCTTTCCGTTACATATTAAGCATCTCCTTGAAGATCACCGTCGAGTTCAGAATGTAAAAAAAAACAGAGGAAGCTGTCTGCATATGATGCGCCATAATGAAATGATCTTTTAGCCTGTCGCTGTTTCATGAAAACTTCTACGAAGACGGAAGTTTAATGCAAGGAGATTGGTATGCTTGTTTGATATGCACAAGTAGAGGTGGGACTAAATTGTACACTGTAAAAAATGCCTTGAACTTTTTTACTTGGAATCAAATGAACTTTTTAGTCATCTCAACATACATTAGTAAAACTAAAATGAGACTAAAAATATTAAGTTAAACTTTGGTTAATGTAATATTTAAAACCTGATAACATAAAATAACATATTTTTTTTTTGTCTTGATTTTTTTGTCATACATTATTACAGTGTAATATATTCATGATTTCCCGACATATTTTGGCTGCAAGTATATACTAGTAGCCTGCTTTACATCCTAACATGAAGCAATTCTTTTCAAAGGTTGCAAAATTTGTCAAGTTGTTCGATCAAGATCCTCCCAGATCACCCCATTCGAATGTTATTACTCGATGTATGGGCGTTATCAGGAATTATCGGCTGTTACATACTACTAGTAGGCTCAGAAGGCTGTAATCATGCATCCACTTGTACTGTACTACATTGTTACTATCAAATAGATGTACTAAATGAAATGCATAATGTAATGCTTATTTACAATAAGGTTTCATTAGTTAATGTATTTACTAACATGAACTAATAATGAACAATACTTGTAGAGCATTTATTAATCATAGTTCAGCATTTACTAATGCATATTTAACTTCCGAATCCATGCTTGTTTACATTAGTTAATGCACCATTAGTTAACATGAACTAACAGTTAATAACTTTATTTGATAACACTATTTGGCAACACAATGATTTAGGTCACCATTCATGCTATTAACTACTTATTACCTGCCTAATATTAAGATAGTAACTGTTCATTAGTAGTTATAAAGTATGATCTTATTCTGCATCCATAATCCTATCCTAAACCTAAACCCAACTTCTACCTTTCTAACTAGTAATAAACCGCTATTAGTAGTTTTTTAAGCTAGTAGTTGTAGTTTTTGGCTTGTTACTACCGTGAATTGTGACCTAAGCTAAAGTGTTACCCTTAACTAATGTTACCTAACATGAACAAATACTGTACCTAACATGAACAAATAAATGTGATCTTTATTGTTTGTTCATGTTAGTAAATGCATAACTAATACAACCTTATTGTAAAGCGTTACCAATGCTTTTTGGACTTATTTTCAGATACATCATGACATACAATATCATGAATAATTTTTTCTTGCGATATATGTCGTATATCACAAAATCACTGGTGCTGTGACATCATTATTATTGTCAAAATACGAGCATTGAATCATAAGTTAAAGTCAAGCTGTGATTTCCAGCTTTGCACGAGGGTCTCTTCATATATATATATAAATGTCCGTGTGTGTCTGTGGAGGGATGTTGAGCCTCGTTTGTGTTGGATCGTGAGCAATGTGTAATGGTTTAGATTAGCCCCTCCTCTTCTCAGGTCTGGAGATTAATGAAACGTCTTATGAGACACGCAATTTGTCTCTGTCTGTTATCTCTGCCCAGAAGCTACTTTTTAACATTTCTGCCGAGGATGATGGAGGGAGCGAATGAGAGAGAGAGAGAGAGAGAGAGAGCGCTGTATCCGAATATGATGAGTTTTTCATCTTTAAGCATGTCTGTTCTCATTCAGGAGTGACACGGGCACCCGGACGGTTAATGCCGTTCTGGAGTTTTCGGTGACCTCCTGCGAAAACCCCCTGAAGACTCTGGAATGGGTTTTAACAGACGAGCTGGTTATCCTTTGAATCCACAGAACTCCTTCCTTTATCCTTTTTAAATATTAAAGCCCAGTTTAAATTAATGAATTATAGGAAACCTAGAGCGTGAATAAATGTGTGACACTGAAGAAAAGTCGTTAGCCTGATGGAGGAGAAGTGTGTGTGGACAAAATTTATTTGAATTATTTTTAGTCTTAAAGTGGGTCATAAATGCGCATACAATTGTTTACACTTAAATATACAGTAAAATTGAGAGCTTACATAAAATCAAAAATGTACTTGTAAGTCTAATATAATAAATATTAATTATTATGTTAAATGAATTGTAAAATTATTATTGCTGCTGTTGTTGTTGTTGTTATTATTATTTACTAATTTAAGAAAAATTATTATTGTAGAAGAACATTGCTTGAAATGTAACATAAAATTACACTTTTTTTTTTTCTTTTTTTTCTTTTTTTTACATTTTAACTCTTCCCCCCTCCCTCCCCAAAACATCCAAATTCAGTGTAAAAAATAAATCCGTAAAATTTACGGTAAAAAAAACCCGGCAGCTGTGTTTGCCAGTATTGTACCGTTAGAAATACGGTACAAATCGTAAAAGTAATTTCTTATTTTTACAGTAAACTTTTTACAGTATTTCATTATTCTATAGATGTAATATGTCTGTATTTTGAATTACCAACATCTACACATCTTTTGTTATACAATTAGACACGTTAGCACAGCCATATGGAGGGGGTGATGAGAAAGTTACTTAATGAACTAATGCTCCTCACAAACATCTTTTCCTACAAGCAGAAAAGTGTATCAGTGTATAGAACATTGTCATTAACTCAGCTACTAAACACCAGTATGGTAACACGCATAAAATTAAAGTCATGAAATAAACATTGTTTATCAACATTAGATGTAGCATAAATCTCTAATGTACATCACTGATGGGGAAACAACTAAAAAGATCCATAGTAATGTCAAAAAATAGCATAAAATGGGATGTGCCATGCAGGGAAGTCTGGGAAAGTCAATTTACAGTTATTCGATGTTTATATTAAGGAAACATACTGTTAACCAGGTTATGGATTTTTACTTTAGCATTTTTACAGTTTTTTACCATTAAAATCACGGCCATTTTTTACAGTGTTGAACAGGTAAATGTATTGTAATGTGTCAGAAGGTCCATCCATTGACCCCTGGCTGAAAGATCTATGTTCTTCCAATAGAGTTCTATCAAACGCACATGTCAGTCATTTTAGTTTGATAACCTGGTAATGACAAACTTACAGGAAATAAATCCAAAGCACATATTTCAGGTGTAACTGGAATTGGATTTAAAATAATCGAGGAGAATAATGTCATTACATTTAGCCAGAAAATCTTAACCACCTCACATTCCAAGATACAATGAAAGAGTGTTCCTTTATGTTTTTTGACATTTGAAACGTATATCTAGGATGTTTGGGTTAAACTTGTTTAGTTTTTCAGTACGCATTGCCCAGTTATATTGGATCATTTTAAATTTAGTATTAATTGACAAGTTTTGGGCTTAAACACATATTTGGCTCCGTTCTAAATCTGTCAGGTCATATTGCAAATCTGTACACCAAAAATCTTTCTTGGATTCTTTAGAGCCATTGACCAATTTGCTATAAAACAATGAAATATAATTTGTCATAGGAATCTCATAAAAATAATTTTTTTCTAATTCAGTTTGTAGAGGTCTAGCTAGTGAGTAGGTTTGCTTGACATTAATATAGCTGCGAATTTGTAAGTATTTAAAAAAATGCATCGTTGAGATTTCAAAATTTTCATTAAGATCTTTAAAGGACATCAGTGTTTCTTCTTCTTCTTCTTCTTCTTCTTCTTCTTCTTCTTCTTCTTCTTCTAATAATATTATTATTATTATTATTATTATTATTATTATTATTATTATTATTATTATTATTATTATGTGAAAATTTAGACACAACTGAAACAACAACATTTAAGTTTTAGTTTTTCTTTTATATTTATATTAGGTATTTATCTATATCTATATATTTATGTTATTGTCTATATATATTTTATATTTTTATATTTTTCTTTTATATGCAATATATATGTGTGTATAAGTTTATTTAATAAAAAGCTTATCATACAATATTTATTATTATTTTTTGCCACAGAAACAGAATAAAACAATAAAATAATAAAATTAAAAATGGCTAAAATAAGATTTTAAATGTATGGGGGAAAAAAGGGTTATACAATATAAATTACATTTTGGTTTAGTAAAAAAAGTTAAATGAAATTTAAATATTCAGATATTTTAAGAAAATTGTATGTGTTAGAAAAACTATGTGTTAAGTAAAAACTTAAATTAAAATTCATAAATAAAAGTTAAATTCATTACAATAAACTTTAGTTGGGCTCGAGCTTTCATCTCAGTGCTTCTACATTGAAATAGAGTTTTTAAAACATTAAAGCCACTCTCAATCACTTTTCTATGCATTTGTTTACACATCATATATATCCAGGAACGAAAGATGCAGTACACTGGCAGTAGTTTAAAGTGATGTTTTAGAAGCAGCCGCCGGAAGGAGCAGTCAGTATGAGTTGCCATATGGTTCGGTTGCATAACAGTGTTCATTTTAGAGACAATTTGAGACTATAAAGGCAAGAGAGAGGAAACCTGTTGGGAGAAAAAAACACTTAAAGTTATCATTCACACCAACCTTCTTCAAGACTAATGAGAAATCTTCCTGTTGCTGTGACAATGCCGAAGAGAGAAGCAAAATTAATTGCGGACGTTGGCACGGCATTTATCAAACAGCAGGCTACTGTAATGGAGACAGGCAGACAGGTGCCGTCTAAACCTCAAACCCACCAGATACCAGCAAATAACAGATATGGCATGATTACAGCGATCCTTCACATCTGATCGCCAACTGCAGGCTTCTGTGTTTCTATATAAAATAGTCATTTATTTCAATATACAGTGAGGTCAATACGTATTTGATCACCCTGTGATTTTTCAATATCTCTTGCTTAGAAATCATGGAGGGGTCAGGAATTTTTAGTATAGGTGCATTTCCACTGTTAAAAAAATCATACAATATGATTTTCACAATTTATTTGTAAATTACGGTGTCAAATAAGCATTTGATCACTTGCTTTTCAGTCAGATTTTTGACCCTCAGAGACCTGTTATTTTGCTTTTAAATAGGGAGCTGAAACTCTGTGTTGCTCAGCGACAGCCACGAAACCTGACAGATCTAGAGAAGATCTGTATAGAGGAGTGGGCCAAAATCCCTCCTGCAGTGCGTACAAACCTGGTGAAGAACTACAGGAACCGTTTGACCTCTGTAATTGCAGGCAAAGGCTACTGTACCGAATATTAAACATTTTTGACTCAAGTGATCAAATGCGTATTTGACACAGTAATTTACAAATATATTGTTAAAAAAATCATATAATGTCATTTCACAGTGGAAGTGCACCTATACTGTAAATTCTAGAACCCTCCATGATTTCTAAGTAGGAGAGATAGTAGGAGAGCTCTTTCATGCAAATCACCTTCATTTGCAAATTTCTCCAGCACTGATGCAGTAGTTCTTCTAAAGTCAATCAGTAGAACAAATATTAGTTCTTGATGACTGCTGGGATAATGTATTATATATGCACTCTGTAAAATATTGTGGGTGTCATTTTAATAACTGTACAAAGTTTACAGTTGTTTGTTGAACAAAAAGGTTAGAATGTAAAAATCCTAATAGGTGCGTCCCAAATCGCATACTTTTGCACTAATCTACACCATTTTGTAGTATATAGTGCATTCTCGCGGAGAACTTTAAAAAGAATGAGTGCACTTTAAATACCGGGATGATGCACTTATTTAACCGTTAAAAAAGAAGTGTGGAATGCTGGACACTACATGCACTCAACGGCTACAGCTTTGCTTAAATAGGGAAAGGGGCGGAGCTGTTGAGCGCTGACCAAAGTTTATTTATATTGCATTGTGAAAGCAATATTAACCTACGAGAGTAATTATGCTGCCTCCTGATGGTGGATACGGTTTTACTCATGGCGGGTATTATTGGATAGTTTGGTAATTTATTTTACTAATATGTCAAACCTCATCAGTTATCAGTTTCCCACTGTTTGAGTTTCCGGTTAGTTAAAAAATATTAGGGTTCCATTTGGGATGACACAAAATTCTTATACAAAGCTGTTAAGTGTGTAAGTGTCGTACGGCCCTGTGAAAAGAGGCGGGATTAAGCAAGACGAGTAGACATTAAAAAACGAGCGTTTGGTCCATATTTTAAATTCCTGTCCAGAGAGGTCATGTTTTGGTCCTCGATTAGTCTCACGCAATCATGTGATGGGATTTCGCAGGTCAGAGGTCACCCAGCTTGAACTTTACAGCGCAGCGAAATGCGAAACTTGCCACACGATCTTACGTTTCCAGTCTGACGCATTCGCGTGCAAATGAATGAAAATTCTGTGGGGAGAAAAGTGCAGTGTGACCACAGCTTTACAACAGTTTGCTTATGTACCTCCCACTTGTTATGGGACCAAAAGTAATTTCTCGCTTTGCCTCATAACACAGAGACATCCTGAGGGATCCAAAATACCATCCTACCTCACCATATACACGTGTACAAAATTGCCTCAAAGAAACTTCAAGTGTGCAATAAAACATTCAACTTCATTTCTCACAGGGTTTTCCAGGGCTTTCAATGGCATGCAACCACAAAAGCCAACACTCTAGGATGACCATCTCGTGAAGCTCAGCGTCTAATGCAAGTGTGTTTGGTCTTGTGTTTCAGAGGATGAGTCTGAACTGAGGAGAAAGATCACAGAAGAGCTGCGGAAAGGCCTGGAGGAGGACAGAAGAAAGACGCAAGATGAACTCAACCAGTGGTGACTAACACACATTTACACTGTTTATATATATATATATATATATATATATATATATATATATATATATATATATATATATATATATATATAGTCATTAAACTGCTCAGATCAGTTCTACCTTGAGTGTCTGGTCAGAAAACAGTCAGAAAAACTTCTTGGTAATAATAATATTGACGATTTAAGTTATGAATGTGGCTCATATTGTATAATTTAGATAAGAGTGTTGAATAGGTTACCCTGATAAGTATTAGTCTTAAATAATAATCTTATATAATGATATATTATAACAAGATTTCCCTTTTTGGTGCCCACATCAACTTAAATTGACAAAAAAAGGGGTTGTATATGCAATATACAATATAGAAAGCACATCAATGCATATATATATATATATATATATATATATATATATATATATATATATATATATATATATATATATATATATATATATATATATATATATATATATATATATATATATATATATATATACATAGGGCTGTGCCGATAAACAATAATTTATCAAATCACGATAAAATTTGTCATAACGATGATATGCTGTGGACATTTTTACTTTACATATGCAACAACAGGAATCTATAGAGGTGTTGATATTAGACAGACCCCCTAGCTTTACACGACTTTTTTTCTCCCCCCCCCCCCCCCCACAATCCGTGTAATGTAATGTAATGATTGTGAGGGCGCAAGTGAGACGTCATTTTTCGAGAGACACTCAAATACATTAGTTGCTCTGCGTTTGCAACGTCTATAAGTTATGTAAAACAATTCATTGCAAACTGAAATAATACAATTTGATTATACGGTTTGCAATTTGATGTTTTATGAGATTATTTAAATTTTTTGTGATTTATTATGCGTTTTAATTAAGAATTTAGCTTTTTGTAGATTTTTACATTAGACTCAGCGATTGTTTGATTAGAGATCTGTGTCACCAAGTATTGTTTAGCAAGTTCGATTCACTTTCCCACCAGCAGTATTTGCTGTTAAACTTTTGTTTATTTTAATGATGACTATTTTTACTATTTTTAATATATATATTTTAAGATATTTTTGTAACTGTTTGTTTTTAGAAAATGAAATAAGTATATTTTTGTTTGTGTCTCGTATATATGCTGTCAGTTACAGTTCTTTAGAATATTCTGTTTTATATTGTTTATTACAAGTATAAATAATTCAGAGCTATGTGTAAACTGTTTTTGTTAATAAACAATTCTTTAAAATGTTATTTAATGAAGCAGCTAATCTTTGTGGCTTCAGTTGTTGTTGGGATACTCTTTTAAAGCTGGAAGCATTAACAACTTATATTGAAATTTATATCGTTGTCGTTCAATATGGAAAAGAGTTATTGAGATTGCATTTTTGCCATATCACACAGCCCTAACATGTTTTCATGGTTCATGAAATGTTCAACTAAACGAAACAAAACTTCTCTTTGATTAATGCATCATATGCACCTGAACAAAAGCAAATTTCTAAGAAATCTCTAAAAGACCCTATAGCTCTAGATCAGGTGAACTACAGGAGTGCACTGCACACTAATTTTAGCATTTCAGAACAAATTTGTGTTCTCATTCAAGGTTTTCTATTTTTTTTTATTTTCAATGAGTTCAAACATGTTCAATTGAAACATGTTAAGTTTATGAGTCGAGGTACAAACTCTTATTTAATTGGAAGCTGTGTCCCTAATGAAAATTTTGCCTTATCAACAGTCAAACTGGGACACACACCTGTCTGTGCTTTGTCTGGATCCATTTGCCTCTTTTCCTCAGCACATCACACTCACTTTTTTTCCCTTCTTTCTTTCTTTTTTTTGTGAAAGCAATTAATCATGCATGAAAGTGAGGCACTTGGAGTCATGGTGGAGTTAATTTCTTCATATGTGATGATTTATTATCTTCCCGCCGGTGAGGGCTTAGTCTTTTTTTATTTTTGTCTTGTTCTTGGTCTATGAGTAGGTGACTGTCCTGTAAAGTTCAGCTGGCCTATAATATCTCTAGATTATCTCCAGTCGTCACTTCCCAGTATTTTTAGCCAGACCGCCACTCTTTGCTTATATAAAGTGCAAGTTTCTTAATGACTCACTTCATTTTGTTCATCTAAAGCTTGCGATGGATGTGCCAGGGTTGAGTTTCACGTCCTTGTCAAAGCCGGCATACCTCTTATACTGTTATTCTCAACAAGGCCAACACTCTGACCTGCAGAAATTGCTATTGACAGGAAGTTTATTTTCTGTCGGCCATAAAAGTAAATTTAAGGGCAGGGTGTGTTGTTTTACAGCATTGTTGTTGAGGCAACTGAAGGAAAGTGCTCCATCCCATTCGCCCCGGCACGCCATTAAGGGAAAGTAGGGGCTTTATTGACCATGATGTCATGCTTGGAAGGACAGAATCAATATTGTCCTTAATGTTGTCTTCCATTTAGCTTTCTCCAACTCCCATTTCTTCTTTCATTCTTTTTCCCCCTTCTTCCCTAGACTGTGTTGTGTTTTAAAAGTGGCTGTATGAGGTTGCAGGATTGAATTGAATGAAATTAGCCTCTGGCTTTGGGTTTGAAGACCTTTATATTGGCAATCTCAAACCTCACCTTCAGGTGGACCATTGTTTGTACGTTTTTTTTCATTGTTTTGTTTTTTCTTTGCTGATTCAGTCAGTTAGAATGGCAAGCAGCTGGTTCTAGTGTCCTTCATGTTTTTTTTGTGTGTGTTTTGTGTTGGTCTTTTGTTTGAGTTGGTTTGTTTTGTTTTGTTTGGTGTGCATTTTGTTTTAGCTTCGAGTGTATTATTTGTTTGCATTTGTATTTATTTATCTTTATTTATCTCTTTCCCAATTCAGATGTATAAACAATGGGTTAACTGAATTGGAGTCTGTTCTTTGTACCTCGCTTAAATGATCAAAGATGATTTGACAGATCCTGGATCTTTTAATCTTGATAACTGATCTCTGGCTAATTTGGTTCTTCAAACAAGTTCGCGAATCAGATTAAAATGTCTGGATAAACTGATATGAGACTGCTGCGTGTGTTGTGAAGTTCAGATCTATTGATCCTCGAAACCATGATCAGAAACCCAACGATTGGCTGACGGCACAGCAGCGTAATGACATCATCTCATTAATATTCAATTATTCATATGAGCAAAACTACATAAAATTTGTAGTAAACTGTTTCTTAAATATTATACGATTATATTATATTATATTATGACAACTTTCCACCTTTGTTGTGAGCTGTAGCTGTTATACTCATGTGTCAAGTGTATTTAGCAATTTGTTTAGTTTTACATTTAGAGTGGATTTTTTTATAGTAGCCTGGCCTATTCAAGTTTTTTAGCGAAAGGAATAACTGACTGTGTAAATAAGTTTTTCATCAAAAAAGCATTTTGATATCGGTAAAGGTGTCTGCAACTTCTGCGAAGCATCAAATCACTGGAATATTAGCTGTAAAAAAATGTGCATGACTGCATAAAATATTTGTATTTTTTTAAAACTATTTTACTACTACTATAACTACTACTGCAAGAAAATATCAGCATTTGGTACATACTTCCAGTATTACCTTGGCTTGAAAGACCTGATCTAATCCTGTTTATATGAAATAACCTGCTCCGGAGCAGGTTTGATCTACCTGAACTGTTGCTATGACAACAACTCTCGCATGAGTTTTGAAGAATGAAATGATCCTGGATTGTGTCAAATCATCAATAACCAAATCCAGTTAATTGAGTAACCCATGTATGAAGAACGGACCCTTGGTGTCTCTTATTTTGTTTTAATATTTATTTTGTTTTATTTTTTATATCAAGTGAAATTCTTGTTTTTCCAAGTTCCTTTTTTTAAAAAACTAGCATCACAGGTAGGCTGTATCAGTTAAATTAGGAGTATGATGCCTCAAATGCCATTTAGAGGAACAGATTTCCGGAGATGAATCCGTTGGTAAATTTGTCAGTCCTTGCTACCTTAATTTAGTAGTGACCTTTAATCTAGCTGCTTCCTCCA
This sequence comes from Danio aesculapii, assembly GCF_903798145.1. NCBI lineage: Eukaryota > Metazoa > Chordata > Actinopteri > Cypriniformes > Danionidae > Danio > Danio aesculapii. The sequence goes on from NC_079438.1 coordinate 43,787,176, forward strand.
GGGTGGTTGGTAGTTTATTGGACACGCATATAAGGTGTGACTATATGTAAAGTACACATTCCTTCACTTCTTTCGCAATCTGTCTTTCTGCCCTATTTTTCTCAGTCTGGCTTTGCTTGGTGTATAGGACCAGTAATGACCCTAACACACACATTCAGTATTCATCCATTTAAAGTTATTCTTTTAATTTAAATAAATATGATTTCTTAAATATAGGTTCTGTAGCCAATTGAAAAAAACAAAAGATATTGATTTAAAAGGGCAAATAATATTGACCTTAAAATATTTTTTATTAAATTAAAAAATCTAAATATAAAACGAGTAATACTTTCTCCAGAAGAAAAAATATTACAAGAAATACTATGAAAATGTCCTCGCTCCATTAAATATCACTTGAGAAATATCTGAAAAGTAATAAATATTTCAGAGGAGGGCTAATAATTTTTGTATGTTAAATACAGTACAGATTACTCCGAGAATCACTCATAAACACTTGTATTTTTTTATATATTAATAATAATAATCTAATTGGATTTAAAGGTTGTATAGATACACTGCAGTGCTTGTCCAGTGCATGTTTGTGTGTTTCTGCTGCAGAGGCCTGTGTGTATGAGGCCCTTTGCGGGCTTTTCTAATGGGAGATTTGCAGCAGGCAGTGGAGCAGAACCGTTCTGCAGATCAAAAGCACAGACTGGGTCTGGCTGACCTGCACAGTGCTACATCAGCAAAAAGAGCTCTGGCTCTCGAACACAGAGACTTGCTCAAGATTGCACACAGTCCTCAGGGACACTGACTGAGCGAAGCTGCATCTTAGGGCACGAACCCGTTCTCAGAACCCTGACCTCACCTCAACACAACTCTTTCTCCCCTGCTCATTAATGGTCACTAGCGTTATGTACATATTCATGTACGGTACTGTGCAAAAGATTTATGGCATCATTAGATTTGTTGTTTTCGCAATGGTATAATGACCATATATAATTGTTTCTCGGTCTCTACCTGAGCAGTGAAATCAATTTTGGAAAGAAAAGCAGTGAAAGCAATAAATTAGATATAGATAAAAAAACAGATAAAAAAAAAAAAACAGAAAAAATAAATACATAAATCTGAAAATAAGATTAGAAATGTCTCCTCAAAAGAGTGTGCCGACTTTTGTCATTATAGATAAATGTGTGTGTATATATATATATATATATATATATATATATATATATATATATATATATATATATATATATAGTATATATATATATATATATAATATAATATTTAGTTTATTTATTTGTTTTGTCATTTATTTAATTTCCATTTGATTTATTTGGCCTTTTAAAATGATTTTTTAGGGATTATTCACCTTTATTGTGATAGGATAGTGATAAGATAGTGGAGGATAGAGAAGAAAGCATTGGGGGCAGAGATAGGGGAAGGATCGGTATAGGACCTTAAGCCGGGTATCGAACTCGGGTCTGCGTAAGCATGGTGCTATATGTCAACGCACCTAACCTAGGCTCTTGGCGCCGACTTTATTTGGTCTTTTATTAATTTAGTTATTTATTTTTATTCATAACCTTTTAATCTTTTGTTTTATTTATTTGTAGTGATTTATGTAAATATTTATATGTTTATTTAGCCAGTTACTTATTATTTTAGCTATTATATTTGCTGTTTGTTTTTGTTTGCTATTTTAGCCATTCATCAATATTTAGTCATTATTTTGATATTTGTTTAGCATGAAATGTTTTTTTGATCTGAAATCTATTAACTCATCAGTTCATAATTAATATATGCAACAGTTAATGGTACTGTTAACCTAAAAATGAAGAACAAGATCAATTTACAATAGGGTATGCAGAAGGACTTTTAATTTGTCTGTAACCTAAGTCAAGCGCTTCTGGTGAATTGTACGCTGTTATAAAATCGGCGAGTTTAGGGTCTGTTTTCTTTAAAAAAATCAACGATTTCCACTGGCTGAGTGATTTTCGATATATAAAGTGGCTCTCAGAATGTACATGATGCACGGCATTAAATAAAATTTTTCCCCGCCATGTCTTTAAAATATGAACATTTATTTTACCCCAGTATATTCAATGGAGCTTCTGCACTAGCTTGCTAATCCTGACGGGCACGTGCATCTAAACAGCTTTTCATCTCGCTTTACACTTAAACAACTAAAAGAATGCTGAAGTCTATTTAACTGGTTATATTTTTATTACATTACAACATCGATGCTGTAAAAGGAACCGTATAAAATGGAAAAAAAGTCACATTAACTGTTCACCGAAAGTTTATCAGTATTGGAAGAAACACTAGCTCTGCATATACCCTGTTCTATAAGCTGTTGAGATGTTGTTTTTCCAAAAAGACCATTAACTAATCACAAATGTAGTCTGAACTCATACGTTCTCAGAAGTGAAATACATATCTTATAAATATAAACATGAACGGGAGCAAGTGTAAATGTCTAGATTGTCAATGAACATTAGTGGATTTCATCTTTGAGTAGTTCTAATGACAACATATGATACTTTTATGGTAATTTTGTAGTTATTTTGCAGCTTGATAGCCCTCTTTCCCTCAAGTTATGTTAACGCAAGTGGTCGTTTCATAAAAGAAAAACATCCAAACATGAATGTAACTGCCCGATGTCACAGTGTGCATGTTTTTCTGTACTATCCTTTAATACATGCATATTAATATATGCATTAGAGCATGCACGAGGCTACAGACCTGCATGTTACATTCGCTCATTGTCAAAATCCACCCTGCAGCTCTTGCACACTATCATTTCACAGCTGAAATGCAGGCGTATGTTGGCTCTCCCCAGAGGCATGCTGGGTGCCTGAGTGTTTGTTTTCATTTCATCCATGTCACTGTGTGACTTAATTATCATTTGCTTTATGTATTCCCCTCGTTTCTCCTCCAACTTCAGGATGGGCTTTTTTGTTGAAAATGATCTAACAAAAACAATCGGCAGCCAAAAGCTCCAACACTACAACATTTTGTTTTGATCTGTTTATTTAATTGTTTAGCCATTTATTGATGAATGAATTTAGCCATTTAAACTTTTATTTATTTAGCAATTTGTCTATTTTAATTAGTTTGTTTAGCATTTAACTTGCTGTTTAATGTGTTTTGACACATTTAGTTTGGCATTTATTTGGTTTTTATATATTTTTCTATTTATTTAGCCATATTTCCTTAATATTTTGTTTTTAATCTAATTAGTTTTTTGTTTGTTCATTTGTTTGTTCAGTAATTTTTATTTTATTTTATTTTATTTTATTTTATTTTATTTTATTTTATTTTATTTTATTTTATTTTATTTTATTTTATTTTATTTTATTTTATTTTATTTTATTTTATTTTATTTTATTTTATTTTATTTTATTTTATAGCCAGATTTTAAACATATTTAAAGCCATATATTTTCTTTATTTATTCGTCTCATGTTCTCATTTCCAACTTTAGCACAAGCTTTTCATATCTGTTGGAAATGATCTAACAAAGATTGTAATTTCACCCAAACCCCCCCTCCAAAAAAAACAAGTTCTAGCATTGAATCCATCAGCCAAAAGCGCCACCACTGCCCAAGACAAATTATGTAATTAAAGTGTTTGTTTTCATTTCATCCATGTCACTGTGACTTAATTACCATTTGCTTTATTTATTCCCCTCGTTTCTCCTCCAACTTCAGGATGGGCTTCTCATATTTGCTGAAAATGATCTTACAAAAAGAATCGGCAGCCAAAAGCTCCAACACTACAACATTTGTTTTGATCTGTTTATTTAAATGTTTAGCCATTTATTGATGAATGAATTTAGCCATTTAAACTTTTATTTATTTAGCACTTTGTCTATTTTACATGGTTTGTTTGGCATTTAACTTGTTATTTAATGTGTTTTGACACATTTAGTTTGGCATTTATATGGTTATTTATACATTTTTCTATTCATTTAGCCATATTTTCTTATTTTTTTGTTCTTAATCCAATTAGTTTTTTGTTTGTTTGTTCATTTGTTTGTTCAGTGAATTTTTTAGCAACTTTATTTGAGCAATTTTGTAAACCATTTATTTATTTTATTTTATAGCCAGATTTAAACGCATCTAAAGGCATTTATTTTCTTTATTTATTCCTATAATTTTCTCATCTCCAACTTCATATCTGTTGAAAATGATCTAACATAGATTGTAATTTCACACAAAAAATAAAAAAGCAAGTTCTAGCACTAAATCCATCAGCCAAAAGCTCCACCACTGCCCAAGACAAATTATGTAATTAAAGCTACAGGCATGCGGCTTTGCGTTTATTCATTATTTGACAATTACAACATCAGTCTTTTAGTCTGTTCCTCGGGGAGCAAATCCCCCCCACACTAGTGAGAGCTGTAAAGGAACAGCCGTTCAACGGGCATCATGAAATATTCAAAGGCTGCATTCTTGCACATTATTTTGCCTCATTAATAATGCATGGCGGTTTTAAATGCTGTCGCAGAGGGAAACATTCTATAACTTTTGCACAGGCGTGTCAGAACGCGTTTTGTCTGGAATAAGTGGCGAGTTGAATTACCGGAGAGGGCAAGCAGATGGTGGGACAGCAGAGGTGGAGTGAGATCGACTCCTACAGGTGTACAGAGGTGCACGGCTTGAAGATAAATGGTATCTTATGTGAAATCAGCAACCTCGAAAAAATCGGCAGGCTTTTTGCTTTTTATAAATTGCTTAATTTGTTTTGTTTATTTTGTGTTAATTTGAATTAACCTTTAATTAGATTATTGTAATATTGTAATATTTAATTTTGTGTAATTTGCATATTTTGTGTTTATTTTACAGTAACACAAGATATATATATTGTTATTATTATTATTACTTGTTTTTTGTGCAAATATGCTTAAAATGTGTTTGCATTTGTGTTTAAAATGTTCATTTTATTATATTTAATTTAATTTAGTTTTTTGGTTTGTTTTATTTTGTTTTGTGTTTTGTTTTGAAATTTGTTTTGCGTTTCATTTTGCATTCCGTTTCGTTTTGTGTTTTGTTTCGTGTTTAGTTTTGCGTTCCGATTCGTTTTGCATTCTGTTTTGTTTTGTGTTTTTTATTTCGTTACTTTTTTGTTTTATTTTGTGTTTCTTGTTTAGTTTTTTCGTTTTGTTTCATTTCATGTTCATTTTATCTTGTGTTTTCTGTTTTGTTTTGTGATTAGTTTTTTGTTTTGTTTTTTCGTTTTGCGTTCCGTTTCGTTTTGCATTTCATTTTGTTCTGTTTTGTGTTTTTTGTTTCGTTTCAGGTTTTTTGTTTTGTTTCATGTTTTCTGTTTTGTTTCGTGTTTAGTTTTGTGTTTAGTTTTCTTTTGCGTTTCATTTTGCGTTCAGTTTTAATTTGTGTTTTTTGTTTTGTTTAATTTTTTTGTTTCGTTTTGTGTTTTTTTGTTTAGTTCCATGTTTAGTTTTTTTTTTTTTTTTGTCATTTCATTTCTGGTTTTATATTTTACAAATATTGTTTGTCTAAGAGATGACAAATTGTAGCAGTTGCTGTTAAATAAAAGCCAGCATCAAAGCAAAAGGTTGACATTCTCATCTATATTAAGATGAAACTTTAGTTTTTTTGCTCATTGATACTGACTGACTGTGTAACCGAATAACATCAAATAGCCATACGACTCTGAAGATAACTCAGGTACTTTTTGGCTGACATTATCAAAGCATGCTTTATTTATAATGATAGACAGAGTGAAATAGGTTTTTGAAATAAAGCTTAAATTATTTAGAAAATTTTGGTTTGCCGTTATTTGATTTTAAGGTCACGGTCTCTTCTGAATGGTCTTTTTCATTGGAAGTTGCTCGGTATATTTGAAAGCTTGAACATGGTTTTTTCCATCTAAACTGAGTACTGTCTCTGAATCATGATGTAGTATAGCAATAGCAAGGTTGTCTGTGTAATAATCATAGATTTAGAAGTAAATGGAAGTATTATTTTGCATTGTGGTTATATGTGCAGCATTTTTATGTTTAAATTTATTTTTTTTTTTGTTTAGATGAGCATAATTGGTTTTGAGTGGCCTGTGTTTTTGCCCTGCAAACGACACCATTGTGCTCACTTGACGCTTTTGGCCTATTTTTAGTTGTGGAAGATGGAGTAAACACGAGGGAAGTAATGATGGATGTGTTGTGCTGATATGTGTCCAGTTCAGTAGACTGAGACTGGACATGGCTGGAGTCGCTCGCACTTCTCTCAGGAGAGCAAAATGCTCAATGATGTGTGGATTCAGAAACACGGGAACACAACAAGATGACACCAAATATTAATTTTACTATCTTTTCTTGTTCTTGTTTGGTTGCAAGTAAAAAATGTGCACCCAAAACTCAGAAGTCAGAGTTTGCCATTGCTTTATGGCATATTCCACGACTTTTGTAGACGCTTTTTGAAATACGATAGATGCAAAATTCAAAACTACTTTTATTATCATTATTACTTGTGGGTTTATTTTCTGTATGTATTGATAAGAAAATGTTTTAAAAGTATTTTGTCGGATATCTTATAAACTATAATACAAATATATAAGAATATAATTTAAGTATAGATTTAATTTGTTACACTTGTATATATTAATGCTGACTGGGAATTATTTTATTCCAATTTAAACATTTTAGTAACATTTTTATTATTTTTATATATTATTATTACATATTTTTTTTATAAATATTATTTGTGTATTTTGAATATTTGTTTTTGTAAAATGCTTATATATATATATTGTGTCGCCTCAGTATTGGTTTGTTGTTTATTTCTCCAACTTTTGTTAAACTTGCAGCAAATCTTTGGAAATCTTACATGCTTGTTTGTATCTGTTTCAGTAGCGCTATAATTACACCCTCCCTTACTGGCCTTTTTTGACTTCTTTGGGTTCTTGTTTAACGTGGCTGCTGTTTGACTGAAAACACAGCATCGCAGATTACAGTTTGTGTCTTGCCTGAGTTTACTTTTCAAATCAAACCTCCTGCTTGATGCAGCAGCCGGGGGTTGCTAGGCAACTGTGAGAGCCGGGTGACAGCTCATAAAGTCTCTCAGCATTCTGGCTCCAAATTCCAGGATTATCATGAAAACATCAAAGAATTATTACCTCCACACACCTATTAGGCAACTTCAAATGAGGAAACATAGTCAAAACCATGCTTGATTTATGAAAGCTTTGAGGCTGGTACCTTTTGGTCTTTCATTTTTAAATTTTTTTTTTAAACCATATTTCTCCCAAAATACAAGCGGTTGCTATGTGTGGCCTGCTACATAAAAAAATGAACTACTTTTGTAATCTTATTCTTAAGATATTTGAAGTTTAAAATGTTTTCTTGTATTCTGAACTGCACTGAAATATGCAGCGTTGCTTGATGTTTAATAACCATAGACTGTAAAAAGTATGGATGTAGTATTCGTGACGTTACCCATAGGTTTCTAAAGTGCGCAAATGAAGCTACACGTGGGTGTGGCCAACCATCATCATTTTGTTCACTCTTCATTTGCGCCAAACGAGGGATACCAAAAAATGGCAAAGAGGCAGAGCATGAGCGGAGCTACAGATGCCTGCTAGCATTTTGCTTAGACTGGGTTTTCTTTGGGAGAAATGTGCTTGGTTGCACACTATACCAATACAGTGTTTAGACTTTTAAAAGCACTGTTGTAATACACTGAGCCACTAAGCATTCTTCTTATGGGGTTTTCCTACAGGAGGAAAACGCAAATTACATCCAAATACTACAAATATATTCTGTGTTAGTAAATGCAAGGCTATTTATGAAATCCTGGCATAACGCTGTTTGACAACGCTTCAGATGACTGTTCAATAACCTACAGCTAATCAATCTGTCAGGTTTTGGAGTGCATTCAAGTTCTAAAGGAAAGTATAAATGATAAATTATCTTAAATAAAACAAATACATTTATCATAAGTGGATAAGAATTTCACTCACCTGGGAAACTGAGGCCACTTGAATGGTTTGTGAGCACAATTAAGTGCACGCAGCATGCCATATCATCTGATAATTGTAAGAAATAATCCCAAAAGCCAATTGACTGTGTAAAGTTACATAAAACAAAACAAAAATATGAAATATATGCCGAGTTCAGCGGCTAATCAGCTGGAGTAAGCTGATGTGACGAGACGGCGAGCAGCGAGACCTAGCTGTCACTCAAGTGGCCACACCCTTAATTAGGCAGAATTAATATTACTCAATATAAATGAAATGGATGATTTCTAAAAAAAAAAATTCAGCCCCCCTCACAGTAAAATTAACTATATACATCAAAATTTCTCTTTGTATCAGGCTGTAAACACTTTTTTTTTCTGCTGTAAAGTGGGCCATTTTAACATTGGGTTCAATAGAAATGTGCTCTATTATGGAACCAGGCCTAGTGGAATTTTGATGAATTGCAGTTTCAGTTACTTCTGTATTAGCTTCACGAGGGAGAGCGGGATGTTGCTGCTTGTTAATATTGAACCCAATCTCACAAGGAAACGTAACTATTTTACATAAAAAAAATAACTTAGTCAAACAAATTCATTCAATTTTATTTATACCAAAATTTAACATTTTTTAAAAGGAGGCGTCCCCTAAACCCAAATGTCATTGGGGGATGAGCAAATATTACTAAAAATGTTTAAATAAAATTGTACATATTCATTAGAATTAGCCCCAAAATCAAAGTTTCGTATTGCTTGCGTTGGTAATAACAGTAATATAAACATTGTAAGCAATAAAACTAGTAGACAAGGGTGGGGCATATCAAGTAGCCCCTCCCCTTTTTAAAAGTAGCCAATAGCATTTAGCTTTTAACAGCTCAGCTAGTCAGAATCATTGGCTAAGCACTCTAATGGGTCTGATACATTTTTGGTCATCACTCAATAAAGCATACAGTATAATCTACTCAATTACATCTGAATAATTTATATATTTCAGTTGTGTCTTGTGGGGGAGGTACAATTCACATATTATAGAGCATTGTTTCTCAACCACGTTACTGGAGGACCACCAACACGGCATGTTTAGGATGTCTCCTTTTGTCTGTCACACTCATTACAGGTCTTTCAGTCTCTGCTTATGAGCGGATGATCTAAAACAGGTGTGTTTGGTTAAGAAGACATGGAAAATGTGCAAAGCTGGTGGTCCCCCAAGAATGGGGTTGAGAAACACTGCTATAGAGCATTTGATTGTCGGCCATATTGGCGTAAGTGGGAAATTGCAAGTTTTTATCTTCTAATAATAAATAACTTTTAAGACTAACATTTCGAAACTAGCTTGCACAAAAGAAGCTAATTTTGATTTCAGGGCTACTTTAGGTTTCAGCCAGAGAGAGAAAAAAAACACAATCATGCCAGTGTGCTGTTAAACACGCTAATTTATTTAAAAAGTTAAACATTAATATGAATATTAACTAATTAAGTGAAATAATGACATGTAGCCTTCAATTTCTTCTTAATTAAATTACCGGCATAGTCTTCAGTGCATGATTATTAGATACAATGCATTAATAGTGAGTGCTCTCTGGGTTTGACTGCGATGCAGGCCTGTAATTAAAATTAGCTGTGTGCCTTTTTCTTTTTTCAGGGCTCTAATGCTGTTCATTTTTGATTGTAGAATGCTTATTAAAGCTCTCCAAATGATCCAGCCAAGAACACGGAGTACTGTCTTTTTTTGTTGTCAGTATTGTTGTATAATGTATTGTTAGGAACAAAATAGACTGTGGCAGGTCTATTAGGCTGCATTTACACAACAAGCCTAAAGATTAGATTTTTTTTGTTTGTTTTGTCCTGCATCATCATCATTATCTGTGTTTGAATTCATACCTCATCATTTTAAGCACAATTATTTTCCAGCTATCATTTAAAAGCACTTTTAATTATTGATATAAGAAATTAAAAAAAAATATATATATATATATATATATAATAGTGATAGATAGACAAATAATATAAATAAATGTAAAAATATGAATTGATTAATACAAATAAAGTGGTAAATTGTGCATTATTTTTCATTAAAACAAAGTCGTTTAAATTGTGTCTGATGTATTCTGTATTTTTGTGCTGCTTCATGTTTAGGCTAGAAAAGGAAAAGTCTCAGGCTCACGCTCAGGCCCAGGCAGAAGCTCAAGCCCAGGTAAAGGACGAGGTGAGCAGGATCCTCGCGTTAGAGAAATCCGGTGCAGAGGAGACCATCCAGAAGGCCATCCTGAGAGAAAGAGTCTCTGCTGAAGATGAAAGACTACAAGCTCAAATATATGTGAGTAAAAGAACAAATGTAAAACTGCATGGCTGTGTTTAGTAGAGATCAAAATTAGAGAACCGCTTGCAGATTCCTTCATTTTGAGGTCACTTCCTAAGACTGTTTCTCAGGAGCATTTTCACTATTCAGGTGGGTATAGTTGTTGGTTTTATAGTCATCCGAATCCAGAATTTATGTATTTTTCTCTTATAACCCACATTCAAATCCAGTTAACTACTGTATTTCAACACCAAGGTCGTGTGGTGATGTAATTGCCATTTGAGCACGATTGCACTTCATGTTAATTTGCATTATAAATGTGTTTATTAAAAGTGGACACTACATTACCAACGCGCTGTAAATGTAGGGTTTGTGTACTGTGTATTGTTTAGTAGCTGTCAAAAGCTGACATTGTTTTAGTTTTTAGTTTTAATCCAATTGGCTGTTGCCATGGTGATCATGCCAGCATTGATGCCAATGCCTCATGTAAATCTAGCATTAGTTTGATCAGGGTTAGTTTAAGCATGTAAGCATGTTTGCTTAATTCTGCTAGAATGCAGATTTCACAAGCCACATTTCACTAGGTAGCTATGCCATTTTTTTCTTTTACCGACGTCCACATGAGAAACAATTGTCATTTAAATAAGGCTTTAGTCTTGGTTGAAGTTACCCTAACAAAAGTAAATTATCAGGATTTTTAACACATTTTATTACATAGTAAGTAAAATGTATTTCAATTTAACACATTAAACACAGAATTATGTTATTAAAATTGCTTAGCCATGTAAAAATTGATTTAAAAGCAAGACGATGCTAATAAAATAATCTATTCTGAAGCACATAAATATCTAAATGAGATATTTGAAAATGAGAACTGATCAAAAAGAGTGAACACTTTTTTTAGATTAGACTTAGATTTTAATTTAGAATTTAGATTCTTTTCGTTTTGTTTTTGAGATAAGATTAAGTTTCATCCCTGTTACTCAATCTAGTAATTGCATTGGCTTGAGAAAGCCAACATACTGTTACTTAAACTTATCATTATAGCTTTTTCTGAGCCAAAAATTTACCAACTCCTTCTTCTCCTAGGGCTTTAATGCTATGATCTCTAAACTATGGCCAGAGCTTTAGACTAGTCTGACTCAAGTTGCTAAATCTTTTCGAACTGATCTGGCTTTCAGTTTTCCAGAAACTGACCCGGAAATCTCTGAAAAATTCCATTGACTTAACATTGGACGATATTTTAACGCATCATAAATTTGAAACAGAGATTCTTAGACTCATGTGATCTTCCACAATTTAAGAGCCTGCCAAGCTGTGTAAATCTACACATTAAACTGAGGTGTAAGTTGTACCTCCAGGCTGTAAGAGTGCTCCAAATAATGGTGAAGAAACTTCTATTTAAAACATAAGGACTTCAAATAACATTGGACCAAACTCCCCTTACTGGCTTTTTACCTTCAGCAACCACTTTCCTTACCACCCAACAACTTGGTTCCAAAATCTTCCAAAGTTCCAAATCTTTAGGACTGTACCACATGCACCACAATTTGATCTGTTTGTTTCTGACACTGAAGTCAATATCTGGTCCATTTACATTGGTTGCTATAGTCATGACTGAAGTGCCAAGAGACATAAGAGAGTAACAATCCTTGCAGAAAAAGCATGACATAGGCATTTCTGTATTTAGATGTATTATCCATCCTTATGCTATGTGCAACACCACATTTGAATCATGGACAGCTGTATGATGCTATAGGAACATAATATTGTGTTTTGAATATAAAAACACTTGGGAACTCAATCCAATTTTACATTTATGCATTTGGAAAATGCTTGGAAAATGTGAGGGCGCTTTCATTGCAAAGCATATTATAAGCTATGCATTTTCTGTGAATCAAACGCATGGCCTTGCAGTTTCTAGCACACAATGCTCTACTGTTTGAACTAAAGCAAGACAAAGCTCTTCACTTTAAAAGCAAATAAACAGATTTGAGTCAGCTATGCCCAACAAAATTTCATTTTGGCTGCCTGTCTGAACAAAGCCTCGGAGTAATTCGCCATTCAGGGTATACCTCGGCTTTTTAAATAATGTTACCTCTCAGGAAGCCATTTAATGTAAATTTAGCTTGGCACCGATTCCCACCCTGGCACTGCGAGCAATGTGTTTTTAGAGCGTGTTTGCTTTATTTTACACCGCATTCAAAATGTAGCAGACTTCTAATAGTTCAGTTTTCCCAGAGTATAAACATCATATCAAGTTGCACTAAATTATGGATGATAACATTTAGAAATCCTTAAGGAATGTCGGGAAGTATTTTTATTTGTTTTCCAGTACATGATTTTTCTTTAGTTTACATAAGGGGTTTTCAACTTTGTGGACTCCAAGGATCACTATTTTTTGAGACAATATGTGTGTAACACAAGGAGTCGGGTGACAACGGAGGTGAGGATCCACATGCAGTTTATTTGCAAGATTAGTTAGGAAGGCAACGGTCAAAACAAGGGCAAACATAATATGGTATTTTATGCTTTAGAAGAGTCAAAACTTACATACAGCACCTTTAAGTTTTTTTTTGCAGGGACAATTTAATTGTTTTATGTTCAATCCATTTAAATTTGTCAAAATACTTAAGTTAACTTAATCGAGTTGTGTTAGGACAACATGAAGGAATTGTGCATTTTTTAGAGTCTAAGTTATAAAAAAAGACAATAAAGACACCAAAGTGTCGCACATGCACATACTGTAGACAGTGTATACTGAATACACCTTTATTAATAAACTTTACATATTTCTTCCATCCTGTGTGGATCCAAATGGAATAGCAGTGTGCACATGTACCAGTGTAAGGTAATTTTATTTGCAGGCAGCTAAATTGCCCTTGTAAACACATTGTAAGACGAGGGCCCCCTCCATTGGTTTTGACAGGGCACAGATTATTTGAGCATGAAGTAAAAAAAGAGGTTCCCTGGAGAACTGAAGCTGTTTACAAACGTATGGTATTGATTACATAGCTCATTTCACACAGTCATCTCTGTAATAGAAAAATGAATCATTTTTGGGATGAGGGCGAGATGTGCTGTAATTCACGGCTGGAAGGTGCGTGTGTGTGTGTGTGTGAGAGAGAGAGAGCGAAGGCATCATTGGGAACAATGGGTAAATCTACAATATAAGTGCATCTCTGGGCGTTTTGTGTGTATTTTTTTATTTTTGTTGTTGCTGGTATGAGTTCAGCATTCACTCTTTGAAATCACAGCATTAGGATATTTCAATTGATATTTGACTTTAGAGCACATCTCGATTTGAAACAGACCCGCTGTTGCTGAAACACAAATATGGATTCCAGCAGCCCAAAGAAACAATCCATTCTAATTCAATCCCTACCCATTGCAATATAGGATAATACACACAAAGCCGCCAGCAGTTGTGAGTGAGACCAATAATGAAGCACGCTTGAGTAACAAATTGCTGGTTTATGAGTGTTACTCAATATTATGGGTTTATCAAGAGAGTTGGGTATGAAAGCTCTTTCTGCTGTTTCTTCAGCACATTTTACAGTTCCTATTGTAAGTAGTTTTGTGGGATATACAATGAATACAGTGTTATTCAGTTTGTTTTGCTTGTTTGAAATAATCAACATTTAAGTTTTATCCATTAATTTATCAGTTAATCTATCTGCAACTCAAGCTTACACAATATTAAGTGTAGTTTTTTACATTTACACATTTACTTTTAGTCGTATAGCAGACGCTTTTGTCCCAAGTGACTTACAATTGAGAAGCAGTTTTAGCAACTCTCAAAGTGAATAACATTTTGTTTTGTTTTTCATATTGAATATTTATTTTTTTTTATTTTCAGATTTATTTGACAGGGCCAATGCACATTGATAATGCAAAAATGTGCCAGATTTAGCAAAAACAAAGGTTATTTTTTATCTCTGGACCGATGTTAAAATCACACTAATGTCACACTAAAAACATCACATGATTAATCCATACATAGTACAGTATATACAACCTACAAAATGCATGTACAGTAAATTTACAACATTCCTACTAATTAACAATCCCCTAAAAAGTGCACTATACCTAAAACCAACGCATAAACATCCATCTCATCTAACTCACATACGCAACTGTCAAACACTGTAAGAAATATCAAAATGCAGGTAAATACTATTAATTGAAGCAACAGTAGCATTAACCATTCAATCAGTATACAATCAAACAACGTTTTGTATTAAAAGAAAAAAGCAGCAAGACAAGGGTGCGATATCATTTAGTTTGTTAATATTAATGTTGACAATACTGCATTTCAATTAGCCACCACTTTAAGTAAATCTTAAAAGAGATAAGTATGGGATGCTGGGATGGAAATCCACTCACACACTGCTGTAACAGAAACTCTTTGAGCAATGCAATTTTTCTTGAAGGGACTATGCAATCACCTCCAATGGTCCTTCAGCATGCTTTAAATTTACTTTAATCAGTTAACATTTATTTTTTAAGTTAACCAACAGGCTATACATATTGTTGGGTGTAATCTTTACATTTTGACATGCAATTCTGTATATTAATATATTCATGTTGCTTATAAAATTGCCTTAATTCTCTGTTAGCATGTGTTTACTTTTAATTAACTAACATTTATTGAATTGATTACATTTATTTATTTGATCAGCCAGTATATATGCTGTTAAATGACATGAAATCATATTAATTCTTGTGAAAAATAAAATATTTAGCATGTCTACACTCACCGGCCACTTTTTTAGGTACACCTTACTAGAACCGGGTAGTTTTGCCTTCAGAACGGCCTTAATCCTTCGTGGCATAGATTCAACAAGGTACTGGAAATATTCCTCAGAGATTTTTGTCCATATTGACATGATACAGTGAACTCATTGTCATGTTCAAGAAACCAGTCTGAGATGATTTGTGCTTTGTGACATGGTGCATTATCCTGCTGAAAGTAGCCATCAGGAGATGAGTACACTGTGGTCATAAAGGGATGGATATGGTCAGCAACAATACTCAGGTAGGCTGTGGCGTTGACACGATGCTCAGTTGGTACTAATGAACCCAAAGTGTGCCAAGAAAATATCCCCCACACCATCACACCACCACCACTAGCCTGAACCAAGGCAGAATGGATCCATGCTTTCATGGTATTGATGCCAAATTCTAACCCTACCATCTGAATGTCGCAGCAGAAATCAAGACTCATTATACCAGGCAACATTTTTTTCAATCTTCTATTTGGAAACTGCAGCAGATCATCTTGACCATGTCTACATGCTTACATGCTGCCATGTGATTGGCTGATTAAAAAAATGCGTTAACAAGCAGTTAGTGACTAGTGGCTAGTGAGAGTATATATACCAAATTGTTGTGTATCTGTATCATGTACTGTATCATCTCTGTATTGCAAAACTTTGTAGGACCTGTACAATTTCCATTATAATCTAGCATGTTTATGCTTTGTGCAGGTCAATAGCTGGTTGCTCGAATCCCATGATGCTTTAGCTATTGTCATATGTAATTTTTCTTGGGTGGTTTTCTGTTTTCCCCACTCTGCTAGAACTCAGGAAATTGACACGTGGGTGTATAAATAAATAATCTGGATCAATGAGGAGAGCTAGGCATGTTTGGAGATATGACTTTTCCTTTCAGTAAGCGGTGAGCACGCACGTACGCTGGAAAATTAGTCGGACAGGTTCTTGTCTTTAATAGAATTTGAAGGGTTATCGCCAGATTCATGCCGCCTTTTCTCATGTAATCATCTTTTCTGACAGTGCTATCATAAAACTTTTTTTCTCCTGTTTCTCTTTTCTCCTTGAAATGACTTTTTTCCTCGTGAAAGACTAACCTGCCACACTCTCATTGTAATTTCCCGCTTTTCAACTACAAATGGGACTTTCTAGAAACCTTCACACTTGTTGTTTTCCCCTGTCCAACAGTTTTTTTTTTTATTATTTTACTTTATCCTGGATCTCTTTTAGCCTGGCGGCACATGTGTGGGTCAATCATTTTTTTGCATGTAAATGACCTTGTTGCTAGATTAAAAAAATTGATTCACACATTCACACCAAGCGCTGCAGTTAATAAACATAACACACGTACAAGATATAGTGAGCTAATCAATACGTTATTCTTTTATCACAAAGTAACGTTCAACCTGTTAGTAATTGGAAATTGAAATGAGTTTAAATTGCCTCCAAAACATCAATAAGTGTTCGAAAGTCCTTGCTGGGCTAGTACATGGTTCTGCTGCTCTCAGCACACTTTGAATAGATGGACCTTTCAAAGATGATTTGTTAAGTCCTTTGTCCTAGCAGGCTTGCTCCTTCCTCCGAGCGCGTTTCTGCCTGACTGCGAGGCGTTCAATCATTAAACATCAATCAGGCTTTTGAAATGCGTTCTTACTGCGAATAAGAGCCGCAGTGCCACACTTCAGGCTTTCTGCAGTTTGCTTTACAAATGCATTAGCCAGGCGATGTACACGCTCACTCATGGGACTTTTACACGGGCCAGTGGCTTCTTACGGTATTAGTCTTGTTCTCATGGGTTGTAAGTAGAGGCAGGTCAAATGGACAGCGGGATCTCCTCCACTTTGTCTTCAGGACTCTGTTGGGTCCTAATTGACTTGCTTGTGCACTTTTGAATCTAGATCTAAAACTTAGAAACGGAAAAAGAAAGTATTTTCTTTTTATTCAATTTAATTCAACTCGAGTTGATTTTTGTTTAGTGCTTTTTACATTAATTATTGTTTCAAAGCAGCTTTACAAAAAGTGTGCATTATTGCATTACTATCAGTGTACGAATTATACATTGACGATCAGGGTCTTCTTTTTCAGTAATGTTAGTTTGTGTAATACAAGCTTCAGTTAATCAAATATATTTATTTATTTTATTTACATCTAATTTATTAATTAAACATATTTAAGTTTTATAGTGTTTTGAGGGATATTTAGTGTATTCTGACCCTACACTTTTAAAAAATAAAGGTAATTAATTAATAATAAATAAATAAATTAACAATGACGAACTTGCATATGTCTTGATTACTTTCCTTGTTCATTAAAACTTTGCTACCAAGATGCTAGTTTGCTTTATTCAGCTTTATTCAGAAATTTCGCTTGCATATCACCTGTCTATGCAGCAGTGGGAAGTTGTGACATTCTGTTCAGTTTTGTAACACACACTCACACACACATCACTATTTGAGGGGTTCACACTCTTCATAAACAATCACAGAATATGACAGAACTCATGTTTTAAGGCAAAACAAGACACTGGGATGAATAATTCACTGCACTGTGTGTTCGCTTACACCACTGGGCTGAAAACGTTGCGTTTGGTGAATTCAAATTTCTGTCTTATATTCATCAAAACTTTTCAAATGAATCAAATCTACTAATTATTACAATGTTAAGTTTATTTCAGATATCCTTTGAAAAGATGTGTCCTGGCACTCTCGTTTAGTGTGGCATTTTGGAAAAAAAAAAGTCTAATGACACAGTCTGTAGGAGTCTTAATTGTGCATGCAATCTTCACAGTGTTGTGTAATTTTATGTCTCCAACAGTTAGATTCTGAATATTTCATATATTCCTTTTTTAAATCGATTTAGCCAACCAAAAAAAAAAAAAAAACCCACACATTTCCAGCTTTTGCTTCTCCACTGGAGCCTAATTCCTAAGAAACACAGCTTGTATTTCAAAGGTTGTGAACTATTAAGCTGACCAGTGCAGCTCTATGAGCATTTTATTTTTCCTCTCCTCGTTCAAGGAGATATCGATCCCTCTCTCATCAGAATTCACACCGTGCTCCGGTTTTCAGACACTGTTTGTCACGTACAATAGCACCGCTGAGTGCTAGTGCTGGCTGCATTCTCCGGGAACAGTCTTCGCACGCCCAAATTAGCCTCCTCAATTATCTCGCCCCAAGCCAAGAGCTCTGGGGTCGCTGTTCCGATGGCTGTCCTTCTTCTGGAACCGAGCGCCGACTCTACCTGAAACCATAAGTCATTTTCCTTAAAGCCCACCAGCTTAGAAACAAAGCTCTGTTTTTATCGTCTTGAAAGAGCATGACTTTTGCTAGTTTGCGATCTGCACTTATGTTGTCAACTGTAATTACACAGTATTTAATTGTAAATCTGAAGTATACTTTACTGTAGGACAGTTATGCAATATTTTACTGTATTTTAAAGTTGTAATTTGAAAATTACTGTAAACTATATATATATATATATATATATATATATATATATATATATATATATATATATATATATATATATATATATATATATATACAATACTGTAAATACATATACACCAAGAAAAATGATGCAGTGGTGAATGTAAATCAAAGACTATAGAATACACAAGACATGTCACTCGTATAGTTTTGAATAGGAAAATCTGTAATGGTCAATGTGGCGAATGAAGCCCCGCCTACTTGTACGGGAGCCAATTATTAATCAATATAGACTGATGTTTCTCCCGGAGAGAAGCTCTGACCAGACGTGTGCTTTTACGACAGTTTTGTGGTCAACAAACACACTGGAATCTCAACGAATACTTGCTTCACAGACATAAGAAATTTATCCAAATAAAGCTTGAAATCTGTACTTTTAATTTACAGGTCTCATACTCAATTCCTGGCGGGCCGCTGCTCTGCACAGTTTTGCTCCAGCCCTAATCAAACACAGCTGATCCAACTAATAAAGGTGTTCAAAACTACTAGAGACTGTTAAACAGGTGCATGTTGGAGGTGGTTGGAGCTAAATTATGCAGAGCTGCGGCACTCCAGGAATTGAGTTTGAGACCATTGTTTTAAATGAACCGACTACACCTGAAAACAAAATCTGAATGAATTTAATGCGTGGTACAGTCCGTCCTGTCAAGTTAACATCACATGGCAGCAACTACTCAAACACTACTTGTAAACAAAGACTTGCTGTTAATTCTGTGGAGAGTTTGCAGTAGGTGATAGTCTTCAGAAACATTTTTTGTTGTGCTGGTTGAAAGTCTCTTCACATTCCAATAGTAATGATCCGCACGTTCACCTGCACAGTAGAGAGAGCAAAAGAAATGCTGAAGCTGAATCAAAATTTTTAAAACTCCTGAATCAATATTGAAGTTAAGAGGAGATTCGCTATTCAGACCAAGTTGTGAATTACTTTTTAAGACCAGCGCAATCCGACGAAGCATTACTAACACTGCCATAAATGAGGTTGGTGTCGTGATCTCGTTCTTTTCGAGTGCATATGCGCATTAGCTTGGACAACCTAAAAATTTTTAATTTTGTTTGATTTGAACGTTTAGAAACTAATTGTATGAGACGGTTATTGTTTAATTTTATTGGTGATTCCAAATATGTAATGTAATCGTAAGCTTAGCAAACAGTTTTGGAGAATTTGATGTTTCCCCGTTCAGACAGAAAGCCTGAGCATACTGCCCGAGAGGTGTTTCAAAGATGGCCACCGAGTGAAATGACTTGCATTGAAGGGAATTTGTGTAACTACAGTATTTTTGCTGTAATTGATTTACAGCAAGTTACTGGCAATCTGCTGCCATTAAGTTACTTTAGATTCTACAGGAAATTGTTAACAGTGTAAGGTTTTTGTATTATTATTTTTTTGCATCAGCTGTTTTTGGATGTTATTCAACACATGCATTTATTTTGTCATCTTGCCACAAATTCCATCTGGAGTATCATTTTTGACCCATTCCTATAAACTTGTTGAGTTTATCGAACTTGCTAATTTTAGGTGCCATTTGTTATTTCAAGAAGTTCTCTCATATCTCTTCAACCATACATGCTGTCAGCAATTCTAGGCATTAATAAACTCGTCAAGTCTGGTGGTGTTTGGCTTTCACCGACTCTGGCCCTGCAGCGATCTTTCAGGACAGCCAATCAATCACGACGCATATCATTTCATTCAGACACTGGCAAACCCCGGGGCAAACGTTTCAATCAAACGCGGAGTCATCAATCTCCGACCCAGTGACCGACGCAACTTATTCGATGGCCGGCGACGTGATTTGTTGAGACAAAAAGAACAGACAGTCTTGCGAAAGTGTTCCTGACATTTTCGCAGCCCTGCAAGTCATCGGGGATTGTTGTTTTTGCAGTCACTTGAAAGTGTTTAGAAATGTATCTGATTGTGTGACGCTGGTGCAAGTCAAACATTTAGTGCGAAAAATGTTCATTATCACCTATTTAACACTTAACTTACACTAAAGGTAGAGGAAGAACTAATTATTTTACTTTAAAATATACCTTTTTTTCTTAGGTGATTGCTATTAGTGATTTTGAACTTGAATTGTGCCTTGTAAACAATGCAGATAATTTGTTTATCTGATTTTAAATTTTATTTAATTTTGTTATTTTATTTAATATTTAATTTAGTTTTATTTTGTTTTGTTTTATTTTATTTTTGCTGTACTGTATTAATTACTTTTACTATGCAATTGGAGTCTTCATATCATGTAAATATTAATGATTTGTATTTGTAAAAATATTTTCTTTGAATATTTTATTAAAAAATGTTTATGGTGTTATTTTAGTTGAGTAATTTGTAAATGATGAATGTTTTGAATTAGTTTTTATTTTTGATTCAGTTTGAACCTGCATTTGAAGTATTTTCTCTTTGCCTATAAAGTTTTATTTACTTTTTTTATTTGTCTAATTTAGTTTCTGTTATTTTAGTTTTCATTTCCAGTTTTCAACCACTCCAATTGGTCCACTGTTTTTGTGTTGTTAAATTAAAAAAAAAAAAAAACTGGGTTTGTTTATATCACCCCAATATGATGGTCTATACACTATACCTACACATATGTCTGTCCAAACAGCTTGAAAAGTTGATTTTTCACTATATGTGCCCTTTAAAACAAATTTCTCCAGGAGACAAAATTTTTTACCTTGACCTAGATATGGAGTAAATATCATCGTTATAACAAGGCACACACGCATTCATTCCTGTACATCACAGTTTGTTTTTAAAGGTAAGAGTCCACAGAAAAACATCCCATCGAACACATTTAGTCCACCGACACAAGTGTCGAATTATGGATGTTATTCATTTGTTTTTGTCACCGTTTCTTCCGTAGACCTGTTGTTTACATTGCTTACTATGTTACTTATGTGCGAAAACAGCGTCTTTGTAGTAAAAAGCAAGTCGATGTCATAGCTTACAGTGTTATAAATAAAAGGAGACCACAAACTGAATAAAAAGTCAAAGTTATATTTACTAAAATCTTAACAAATCAGACGAGTGTTTTGACGTTCTGCATATGCTGTCTGTCAGTCACTTTTACTAGTAGTTACTTCCTAGTTTGACTTATGGAGAATTTAGCCAATGGCTGCATAATTCACATATGGTGACGTTTATTCATCTATTGGACACGTTGTTTTATTGCACTCTGTTCGCTGTCACTGCAGTGAACATTTTTTTATTTTAAATGGCAAATATGACTTAATTTAGTTATCCATAATCCATAACTGTTCGTTGCTGCACTTTTAATAAGAATATTATTATACGAGTTGTCATTTTGAACTTTGGCTAAACTTTTTCGCTCTCTCTGATCCCAAATCGAGTTTTCTGCTTCCACAATCAGCTCTACCTATTAGACTCTGCAGATGTTTTTATTTGATGGTTGGATGGGCTGCAGACACTTGAGTTAAGCTTGTATTTCAGGAGCACAAATGCCCCCCTCTCTCTTTCTCTCACTCTCCCTTTTCCTGTGGCCTTCAAATAGAGCCAGTCATAGCAAGCGTCCTCCTTGCAAATCTGTGTGCTTCAAACGCTGTTACATTTTAGATACAGCTGACTGGCCTTGACTGATAATACCCCCCAATTTAATTTCCCAGGTATTAAAGAGGACTTGCTGGTTTTTGAATTGGATGTACTTGTAGGTGGTATTTGGGGAGAGAAAAAAATGTTTTTTTCCTCCTCCTTTACTCTGCTCAAGAGGTTTGAGAAATTAGTTTTCTCCATGTCTTAAGTCTTAAGTGAGATAAACAGGATGTTCTATGTGTGTGACCTGCAGTATAAATGGAGATGTGTTAGTATGCATGCAGGATGTGCTTATACGTTTCCAGACTCCTACAATATTTTCAATCTTAATAGCTATCTGATATATACATATTTTCCGGTAGCAATAAATAAGAAATTACATAACCTTGGTTCTTGATGTTGTTTGCTTCCTTGAGCATCAATGACTTTTTGCAGCCTTTTTTGGCCAAGAATTTTCCTGGCTGTCTTCAATTGAACGCATTGTATAACTACTCTGAGGAAAAATTATTAACTATAGAACTTGGGGAACTTCCATTAATTATTCTATCATTCCATCCACCCAATGTTCTGTCTGCCCAGCCATCCATCCATCCAATTCAATCCAATTCAATTCATCCATCCAATTCATCCATCCAGTTCATCCATCCAAATAAATCAAATTCAATTCATCCATCCAATTCAATTCATCCATCCAATTCAGTTCAGTTCAGTTCATCCAATTCGATTCAATTTGATTCCTTCATCCAATTCAATCAAATTCAGTTCAATTCAATTTATTCGTCCAAATAAATCCAATTCAATGCAATTCATCCATCCAATTCAATTCATCCATCCAATCCAATGTAATTCATCTATCCAATTCAATTCATCCATCCAATTCAATTCAATCCAATTAAATTCATCCATCCAATTCAACCCAATGCAATTAATCCATCCAATTCAATGCAGCCATCCAGTTCATCCATCCAATTAAATTGATCCATTTATTTCAATTTATCCATCTTATTCAATTCAGTTCAGTTCATCCAATTCAATTCAATCCGATTGCTTCATCCAATTCAATCCAATTCAGCTCAATTCAATTTATCCATCCAATTCAATTCAATTGAATTGAATTCAATTCAATTCAACCAAATACAATTGAATTAAATTCATTGTCTATCAGTCATTCTGTTGTTTTGTCATCCGTTGATCTATGCCTGTTCTATCTTATCATCTGTCAATTCATCAATCTATTGCTTCATTCATCATTCTATCATCTGTCAATCTGTCATTTTTTTCATCTATAAACTTAAAAAAAAACTTTGAGAATAAAAATTATTAGAAGTCCCCAGGATACAACATGATTATGCCACTAGTTTCATGATACAATATCATTGCGTTTTTTTAAATATATTGCAAAATACTGTGATTATGTTGGATTCCAACTTCAAAGTATGTCCCCAAAGGAAAAATAAGGCAGCATCTTCTTTAACTGAACAGAAACATTTCTCAGTTTGTTTATTTCACTTCAATTGCGATACTACAGTGCAGTATATCAGTGTTTTCCCCCAGCTCTATTATTTAGATTGTGCAGCATGTGAAATGTTTTCTCAGCAATGTAATATTATGCAGCAGTCTATGCTTGCAGTTTGTGACTCTGCAAAGTGATGTTTTGCCAATGCAGTGAGGTATTATTGTCTTGTGATTTTTATTTCATTTATTTTATTTTTTTTTTGTAATCTAAGACTTACCATGAGTGTTCATCGTGTGAATATGTGGGTCTGTGGTTTCAGTTTCAGTGAATTAGATGTGTAACGTTCAATCCTGCTTCTTGCGTGTCTGTTTTCCCTCGTCTCTTTCTCGCTTTGGGCTCCCTGCTGATTCCCCCTTGTTCACAGAGTTCTGTAGCCTTTGCTGCCCACATGCCGTGCCAGTGTTCTGAAACTGGCCCTAATTGGCTGGGTCTCTGGTTGGCACTGGTGCCCAGCGTTCACCCCGGCAGCTAATTGGCTCAGCTAGCCGTCCGTTTCCACCAGCTTCGGCCAGGATTGGATTGATGGATGGCAGCAGGTGTCAGGAAAGCTGCTTTCTGACAGAGCAGCTTGTGAAGTCAATTTACAGCCCAAAAGGCAACAGGAGGGTTTCTGCATGTAGCCGTGCCTCCAGAGAGAAAAGGTATTTGAAAACACTGCTATTTTTAGACCTCATTTTAAATCTTGAAACTGATTCTCCCGAGTTATATAAAATGGGGAGAAAAAAATCATTTTCTCTGTGAAGGTGGCAGAGCTCCAGACAGCCTGATATAAGTGGGATATAGCTTTTATGATCTGGGCTTTCCTTCTCCACCACCCTAATCCTTGATTATCACACTTCATTATGAGTGCAGATTTGCAATTAAAGTTTGCCAGAAGCGTTGTGAGCAGTACAATGAACAGAGGTGTGATTTGACTAGGTACACTAAGGTGAAGGACACTGAATTTGAGAAATAAAGGAACATTGATGTAAAAATGAAAAATTGAGACTCAAATGGATTACTGAAATGGATGATAATGATGGAATTTAGATCCCTATGCATAAAAATTTTGCATAACCACAAAACTTTATTAAAAAAATATATATTCTCCTTTTCTCACATAACAAAATAATTCACTCAAATCAATGATTCAAGTCCATTTATTTATTTGGCAAGTAGACATTTAATAGGCAGGATAATGTACAGCCAGGCAGTCGTTATGGCTAAATAAACCCTTTCAGGGTGATTTAAGACCCCTGCTCCCTCGTCTAGGCTCATTTTGTGGTAACGACTGGCCAAATGTACATTATCCCTTCCTAAATTTACATAGTAAACATGATTGAACATGTGTCTTTGGGTGAAAAGGGCTGTGCTCTGATGTGAATGGACCAGTTCATGAGGTTTATCCAGATGGACAAATGCCATAATTAGATTTCCACTAATGCCCAAATTGACATTGGCTTTATTCACCCTTGATTCATTCTTTGTGGACTTGTTCCTAGCAGCTGCCTCTGTTTCATTTACCCTTCCATATCATCCGCATTAGCAAATAAAGACAACACTTTCTATCCTGAATTGAAGCATGCTGATAATTGCTCCGTGTACGGTGAGAGCACAACCCTGCTGTTTATCTGCTTTTAATTGGGAAGACGCCTAAATGTGAGCACAGAGAGAGAGGCCACGTGGGAGTTACTGTCCTGCCACCGGTCACAGATCTTCTGTAAAATTTTAGCACAATCTAAATTCTAACTCCCACTTCGTGTGTGCAGTATGTGTGTGTCTGTTTTTGTGCACGCAAAAGAATATTTCTCATGATAAGCTTAAATAAATTCAGAAATATTTTTAGTTTGAATAATTTCTGAGAACCTCAGTGTGTTGCTGTGTGCTTGCTAGTTTGTTTTTGGTGGTGGCTAAGGCTTGAGGAAGGTTTTGCAGTTCCTATTCTATATTTGCCTTGTTCTCTGATACTTATTTTTGTGTTAAAAGTTAAGCAATTAAGTTGACGTTGAATAAAGCTGAAGCAAAGCTAAAGTTGTTTGTATTATTTTTATTTATTTATTTGTTCGTTCGTTCGTTCGTTCGTTTTGTTCATTTGTTCGTTAATTAATTTATTTATCCATCTATTCATCTATCTATTTTTTCAGAGAGAAGTTACAATAAGCAGAAGGTAATAACAGTAAACATGAGTTTTAATTTAAGTAATTTAATGTGGTTTATTATGTTTTGGTTTTGTTTCATTTATTTCTGTTTTTAATGACTATGTTTTAGTTTTTGTCGTTTTAGTTTATTTTTTTGTTATTTGTTATTGGTTTGTTATTGTTTTTTATTTATTTTTCATTTATTTATTTATTTATTTATTTATTTATTTATTTATTTATTTATTTGGTTTGTATGAGTTTTTAGTTTTGTTTCCGTTGGCATATAGCCTTTTTCCTTTCTGTTTTTTTTTTCTCAGTTTATTTTGGCTTGGATTGGTTATTGGCTTTGTTTAGGCTTTTGTGTGTTTGGTTGTATTGTGTTTTGTTTTATTTTAGTGTATTTTTCAGTATAATGCATGTTTAAACACTTTAGAGGTTGTGTATTATTTAACAAGACAATTTCACTACCCTGAACAGGTGAACAGACGTCTTTCTAATCATAAAAAGTGATAAAAGAAAAAGGCTAGTTACTGTGAACCGAAATGGTCAAACAAGGCTCACCTTGAACTGCCATAGAAATAAAGTTGACTGAGAGATACCAAGGGCAGCCCTTCTTTACCCAGAAGGCCCCAGCGGACATGAATATGTAAACAGCTCCATCTCGTTACAGTACAACCTGACTGAGGTCACACACACAGAAGTCATGCGGTCGCCATCAGCATGAATCCAAAGTCAACTGTGTATCTGAAGGGCAACCACACTTCTCTTTCTCTTTTTCTCAATTATGTATCTTGATTTATTTTTTTTTACCTTGACCCTCTCTTTCTGTCTTTGTCTCTCTCCCTTTCTCTCTCTCCGTCTATTATTTGGCCCCTCATTCCCTTGAGGGGGAACTTTATTCCAAAGGCAATTGTTCAGCCTTTCAGGTCCCTTCGTGTGTCCTCTAGTTGGGCATTAGAGAGTGGAGCGCTCTTTTGTTTTGTCCTGGATCTCCTCTCTATTGTCTACCTCTGCTCTTCTCTGTCTGCAAGGGTGTCTCTTTCCTTTTTATTCGGCTGTTCTCTCTTGTGGTAATAGATGGCTTAGTCCTCCTCAGAGACCGCTCTCCGTGAACGTGACTGATGATTTGATTTCCCCATGGTTTTCCCCATATGGCCTCAGCAGAGATAACACAAGCTGAAAAGTGCTTTAGCCATCAGTTAATACCTCGGGCTACTGATCAGTCAATTAATCAAACTGTGTGATCAGGTTGGTCAGAGCTTGACCTGTAGACTGACAGCTTGCTGGACTGGCACAGATCCAGGAATGGGCTCTAAACCTCAATCATTTCAATCTCAGTCATTTGGCATGTGGGGAAATTATGATATGTTCACATCCCCTAATCCCCCTTTGGTTTGTACACATGACAATACATTTTTAAAATGATAATATATCATTTAATACTATTAACCCTTTAACTACTCCACCAAGAAAATTTCTTAACACCTAATGTTGGTTGTTACACATCGCATCATTTCTAAAATATCAACCTCTACCAAATGGTTGATATGTCGGTTTATGGTAAAAGTACCGGAATTAATACATATACTTTGAAAAATCTGAAAATATGAAGCGTGACCAATTTATTTTAAAAAATATTTAAAAAATAAAACATTTTTGAATACGAAATCATCTTTATTTTTTGAAGTATGCCATAAAATATTTCAGATTCTCATTTTACATGCCTTCTTATTTTGTTTTCTGCAATAAAAAAATTAAAATTAAGTGTAGTAGTGCAAGAGAAATATGTTTGTTTGATTTCTTCGTAAACCAACAATGCTGTGTGTGTAAACCATTATTTAAAACAGCCATTCTTTAAATGACTTTAACAGTCATTATTTAAAATAGTCAAAACATGGTCAACCGTTTGGTAGAGCGGTTAAAGTTATTAATACTTTATTTAAATGTACTTAACCTTGAACTCTATTTACTACTGTAAGTATATCAAGTAATTAAAACAGGTATTTTTCAAATATTTAAAAAAATTTTATTAAGTATTTCTTATCAATTAATTTTATTAAGTATTCTAATCATTGATTGTGTAATATATCAAAATTTCTGTGGTTTTAAAATACAGTTGCTAATTACATTTTTGTTATTTATTACATATTTTTCTGTAATAAAAAAATGTATATAATGTAAGGCGTTATATATTTCAGCATTCCGACATCTTCCTATCACACACTGGCTGTTTTCATGCTGTTATGGAGAATGTAACATTAAATTCATGTAAAATAAATTATTCTGACCTGGCTGGTAATGCAGAATTAAATATATAAATTTAGCATCGATATCGCAATGTGATCATTCGCAATAGTCACATCGCTGGATATGCAATGTTGATATGCTATGTGAATGAGGTCTGTGACTGTATGATGATTTTAAAAGCATTCGGCATAAGGAATTGTATCATTAGTAAAGATTAATTTTAATATTTATTAGCATTCTTATTTTTCAATTACTGTACCTGAATACTGTTAGGCTTTGAAAACGATGAATCACTGTTTATTTTATGCAGAGAAAATTGTATGTCATCATATGGTGAAATTGGATTCATATCACAATATATATCGCAGACTATCAAAATATCGCAATGTTAGAATTTCCAATATGTATACAGGCCTAATATATATCATTTCTAAAAAAATCAAGGTGGGTGGATATGTCACATGAGGAGATAGAACATTTTATTTAATCTTTATTTTTGTAAAATATATTATTGCAATGTCTGTGTTTACATGATGAAATTGGTCTTTGGGTTAATTACATTTAGAGATCTGATGACCTCAGAAAGGGACTTGCTTTAAACAGAAACTGATATAAATGAGCAGAAGGTCGGATTACAATGCACAACATTTAAATGACAATATTTCTCAACTTGACACTAATTTTGATATATCTGTCTGTGAGCATATCTGGTGACTTTGTCAGTTCATATGGATTGGACCGGGATACTTCTTGACAGGTGGACAGAGGAGCATGTGAATGCATTGTTTGTTTTAGGGCAGTGGATCGATCTGGTGTCAGAGTACCAGGGCATTCTTAGAGCGGGGGTCTGGATATAGGGCACAAAGTCTGATTGGGAAATCTTTGTATCTGGTCTTTTTAATAGTATAGGACAGGCCTTCTGGTTCACCGCTAATTTGATCTTTGCTCACAGAAAATGAGGCCTCGGACTCTGGCAGGACGGTTGATTTTTTTTCCCCCTGTGTCTCAGTAGAGGACATGCCCAGTCCTGTACAGGGGGCCGCCGGCTTCTTCTGCCTACGTACAAATGACCCCTGACCTCTGTGCAGCATCCCTCTCAATTACACACTGACCCTAACTGTCATAGCAGGACAGACTGCTGGGTAATACACTGGCTTCCCACACACCTTTTAGCTGGATGTGATCTCTGGGGCTTGAAGGATTGTCCCATAAGGACATGCACAGGCTGGCGTATACAATGTGAATTCGGATGGTCTGGAAAGTTTTGGCTGAAAATTGTTCAGATGCAGTTGTACAGGGGAATTACCAACCGACGTCACACATGACGTCACACGGGTTCAACTGCGCATACCGGTTGCAAAAGACAAACAGCAAACGTGTTGTGTTGTGCCATAGGATGCTAAAATAGAAAGTCCAATAATAGAAAACTTTAATTTTACCGTATATCATCTACCCATTGCTTTTAATGCCAACTGGAGACGTCTTTGGCTAACATTCATCAGAACAGCTGAATGGAGTGAGGACCTAATTAAAAATGCTTGACTCATGAGTTCTCATTTTATATCAGGTAAGTTCACGCTATGCTGAATCATACACATTACTCGTTTTTGATTGCAGCAATGTATGATTTCAGCAAAAACAGTTAAATATGGTTAATTAAACTGCGGACACTGAATGCTAAGACTGAAATGTAAAAATATAAGTTCACATACCCTGCCATACTGGTGCAGTTCGCTGTCAGAATGCAGTTGTTTTGCTTGTTGATGATTACCCAGGGCTTGTACAGTTCCATCTACTTTACTTGTCCTTGGCTAGGCAGAACCTCGGTTTATAGCAATACAAAGTTTTGAATCTGGTAATCATGAAACATTATTACGTGCACATGACCACACAGAACAAAATTGTCGGCATCCAAAGACTTGTAGGCCTTTATCGTCTCTCTTGTAAAAACACTTGGAGATTCATTGAGAGAGTTGTATATTTCAGGGTACCATGGACCTGTCAGACAAACGTTAACGTTAATTTTGCAGAATAACTGGGTGACAAGCTATTAGAATACGCTGAAACCATTATATAAATAATATATATAATATGTAATCAATATAACTTATCTCTAATACAAGAACAAACTCGGATGTTATTCCCTCGCTGTAAATGCTAGCGCTTCCGGTTTTTTATTTCTTCTGCCACAATGCGCGTACATCCTGAATGTTTTCAAACCGGTAATTCGTCTAACACATAGTTGAAGTCAGAATTATTAGCCCTCTTGAATTATTAGCCAGTCTGTATATATAATTTCCCCCTATTTATCTTTTACAGAAAGAACAATTATTTTCTGCACATTTCTAAACATAATAGTTTAATAACGCATTTCTAATAACTGATTTATCTTTGCCATGATGGCAGTACACAATATTTGACTTAACTGGCTTAACTGGGTTAATTAGATTAATAGGCAGGTTAGGATAATTAGGCAAGTTATTGTATAACGTTGGTTTGTTCTGTAGACAATTAAATAAAAATATTGTGTAAGGAGGCTAATAATATTGATGAAAATTAAAGACTTCTTTTATTCTAGCCAAAATAAAACAAATAAGACTTTCTCCAGAAGAAAAGATATTATCGAAAATACTGTGAAAAATTCCTTGCTCTGTTAAACATCATATGAGAAAAAATGGAAAAAAGAAAAAAATAACTGGAGATGTAATAATTTTGACTTCAACTGTATATGACTTGCCAATTACATCAAATTCCACGCCAAAACATTTTAAAAACATTGCTTTTTTTGGCTTTTAGAGCCTCTCTTTCATAAATTAATCTCACAAGGTACAAACCGCATACAGGGATTAACGATTACCGCTTTCGATAGGGAAAACAAATGTTTACGAGCTTGTATAACAGAAAAAGTGCACTGAGTATGCCCTCCTTAAGAGAAGATGGTTCACTTGAAACTACTGTATGTGACATCTTAAAGGATGACTATATTTGCATATAATCATATACAGTATATGCCCTTAGGTTCTGCTTGCATGCCAGCAGAAGTAGGTTTACCTGCACAGCTCCTACTGAATTGCCTCTTTTACACTCAAGCCCCCCTACACCTCAATCCTACCCTTGACTGATCGATGAAGGGCTCGGGAAGGCAGCACTATTGAACGCCAATCACCTCGAGACTTTAAATCTAGAGGGCAACGTATTGCTCACTATCTGCCCTGCACCATGAAGACTCTCAACTTGAAGGGAATCTTTAACAACTGGATCACCTTAAAAATTTGAATCTATCTTGTTCTACTTGCGACATTCAGAGCAGGATTTAAAACCAGCATCTTTGACATGAGAGGCAGGCATGTCAATATTAAAGGCCAAAGCCTCTGACTTTATTCGTTAGTGGCCAGGGAAGTGAGTTTGACCTGCATAGCTCCAACTAACTGGCCATGCTTACACAAATTGCCCTTGTTAGATGCACACTGACATTGCATCAGCATTGATCTCCCCAAAACACTTTGACAGGATATTAATCAAGGTCCTAAAAAACTGAAACTCAAAGCTTCGAACTGTGCAAACCACCAGGAGTCTTTTTCCTCAAACGTACACATTTACACCTTCTCATTATCACCTTTTTTCCCCGCATTTCTCAGTGCCAATTAGGTCTGAACAGGCTTGCCGTGACCTGACATTTGGCCTTTGACCTGTGCCTGCTGGACTGGTGAACTGTTGGCACATTGTGAGTTTGTTCTGGCAACTGAATTCCTGGTGATGGATGCCGGGCCTGAGTAACTCTGACCTCGCTCAGTTTGGTTGTTGAAGGTCATGGTGAAAAAGACAGCGTTTTTAACAAAGAGCTTGATTTGTTGTCATATGTGTGGGTGGCTGCGGGCAGTGCTTGCAAGCGCTTTTTTTATGCTTCATTAAGAAGCGGACCAATGCACAAACCTTTGCGGACACAAAATCAGCTGCCTAAGGAAGAACAAGGTGATGTTTTAAAATATCTCACTGACGCAGCACATGCTTTTACCTGTTATGACGGTACATTCTCAAACTTTGCAGTGCTCGGCTAATTAAAAACATTCCCAGTCTTAATTATTCAGCTGCATCTAATTGATATTCAGCAAGAAACTCTTCCTTCTAAATGACCCGTTTAATTTGACCATGGGGTCTGTTGTGCTGATGCTGAAGTCATCGTGCCTGTGCGAGAGTGGAGATTGTGTGGGAAGAGTCGGGGTTGCAATTAAAACAAAGTTTTTAGACGCATTATTTTTATTTTTTGAGTTAGTGCCGGAGGAAATGCAGCCCATCTGTTGCTTTGGGTCTCGCTGAGTTCTTGCTTAGCGGATACAGAATGAGAAATGTCACCGGGCATCTGTTTTTGTTGCTCATCTCACAAAAGATGCCTTTGTTGATACCGCTGATGGTGTTTTTAAAAGAAGAGTTTGGATTCTAATCAACTTAATGTCTGTCTATGGCACATTGGCTGGCTGACTCGTCCCCCTGTGTCTAGCTATTGTGTTTTCGCTGGAGCACTTACGGCGTTGTGCATTAAGGCATTAGATTAAAAATAATCTTTTTTTTTGAGCTATCCTTTATTTATTTCATAATGAGTGTGAGTGGGCAAGGACACAGCGCAAATGTTGTCTGAAGAATAGCGAAGTTTATAACACATATAATGAAAAATATAGTTTTTCTTGACCTTTTGAAATAAAATAGTTCATTGTTATCTGAAATTGTGTAACTTTTAGAATACGTTTTATCCTAGATAAATTGCAAAAAATAACTTTAAAACGTCTCTCTTTCTCTCAATTCAATTCAATAATTGCTTTAATGGCATAACAAATGTTACAAATGTATTGCCAAAGTATTTATAAAGTTTACATAAAAAAATAGAACATACACATTAGGCATGGGACGATAACTGTTTTCAAGGTATACCACTGTTTAAAAAAGTCAAGGTTTTAAAATCGCCAACTTTTTCTGCTATACTGTTCCTAAGGTGCGTGTAAGATTTGTTTGTTTGTTTGTTTTTAGGACAACAGTATCTCCAGCAGAAAAGATATCTAAAGATGTTGTTTTAAATTGTAAAGAAACGTTTTTTTGAAACAAATGAAGACAGCAGAAGTTAATGATTTATTTGAATTATTTAGTTTTTTACCCAGACATTTAAAAAGAATATATTTTAGAGTAATAATCACAATACCGTGATATTTTATAATAATAAATATAAATAATATATAAATATATATAAAACATATAACATTTATATATAATATATATAAGTGATATATCATATTATTCAATATATCATATTATTATTATACAATATATCATATTCATATATATCAATAAAAATAATAATAGTTTAGAATAGAAATCAGCATTTTAGGATAAAACAGTAATAAAAACAATAATATTCCGTATATTTACAATGATTCATTTATAATATTATAATTTATCTCTTTCTGTCCCTCTTTCTCTCTCTCTTGATTTATTGGTTTATTGATTGACTTATTTTCTGCAAACAAATGCTTTTTATAATAATATCCGTATTGACATTTTGAAAACACATTATTGCAAGTTTAATAAATAAAGCACAAATCAACATTTTTACTCAAACCCATTTATAGAAAATCCAGAAAACTGATAACAACTTAAGTTTACCCAATAACCATTACTGTTTTACGCTTTGGTGAATTAATTCACTCAAACTTGATTAATTTGGTATCCTTTTTACATAAATGCACAGATAGAATTAAGCTACACACAAATACAGTACATGTGAATTAGCCACTACTTCACCAAAACATACAATTTAAATAATTTTAATTGTAATAATTAAAATCTTTTTCTAGTGATGGGTTGCAGCTGGAAGGGCATCCACTGCGTAAAACATGTGCTGGATAAGTTGGCGGTTCATTCCGCTGTGCGACCCCTTATTAATAAATGGACTAAGCTAAAAAGAAACTGAATGAATTAATAATTTAAATATTTTATATAAAGTATACAAATTCATGTTGAATTAGTCCTGTACAGCTGATCAGGACGTCCCTACTGTACACAACGGAACACACATACCAATAGGCCCAAGTCTATTCATCATTTAATTTTGAAGAACGTCACTCAGAGGCCATCCTTTATCTTCAGTTGTGGCATGTACTTATTTTTGATGTACGTGAGTGCCATAAAAGTGTCAGAAAGTTTAACCTAGTGTCATAAAATCAATCTGTTGTGTCTTTAATATAACATAATCACCACAGAGGTTGCAAAAAAAGATCGAAAGGCTCATGGCTTTTTATTTCTATTAACTACTATTAACTATTGCTGTTAACTACTATTACTATTATTATTAACTACTCTTTTTCTTCTGTAGGTTATGGATTAAATATGTTAATTGTAGTTTAATAAAATGAATGAGATATTTAGAAATCACCAAGCAAAACCCCACCACCACCCAATTGTTCCGCAACCCCCACTTCGGGAACCACTGCTGTATGGGATGCAGGATTTGCAAAAGCAGCGACTTTCAGGAGCTTATTATTGCATTATATCAGTCAGAAGGAGAACAAAATGATTATCATTTCTATTTGAGCTCAATAATGTTCCAATTTGGTTTCACAATTTGTTTAAATCAAATATCTTTGTGGAACATTGCAGTTTTCTGTGGGTCACTGTCTGTCATCCATACACGAGAGGTGTGACTTCTTTTATAATAAATCACTCTCATTGCCCCCCCTCCCTTCCTCTTGTCCTCAATGTTTGTAGTTTCACTTTCATTTCCAGTCTTCCCATCCCACTCCCTGTTCTTCATTAGCGGAATAATAGCAGACGATCGGTCACGTGACTCAGGGGCCTTTGTTAGCAGCGTAATGTGATTATATGACCTGCAGGAGACTGAATGAGTGTGATGTGATGGAAATAATCCTGACAGCCTGTGTGACCGAGTGACGGAGGGCTGCCATATGCCCTGTGAGAGGGGAAATCCCTGCGCGCACATCAGTAGCGGCGGCTCCCTGTTCTTTAATTGCTCATTGGATACGCTTTCACTGTGTTTACCTACTGGCCTGTGAATGCAGCTGCTCTGTTCTGTTTGTGTGTGTGTGGCTGAAGGTCAATAGTGGAAGCTGCATTTCTTTCCATAGAAAAATTTGGAGCCCTAATGTCTCCTTGACTGATTACCCACAATTCTTCTCGCCCACGCAAGGGCCCGGATTGGCTTGCAGTCTTGAATGCGGTTGTGTGGACTGCGTGAGCGCTGGAGAGGAACAGTGCAGAGGTCAGGTTTATTCCGCTGGAGGGTTGCTCCGCTTCTGTCGAGGGCCGTGGGTGTTTTTGGAGAGCAGTTCTGTCTGTCTTCTCTGCTGCAGGTGTGGGACGCTATTTAAACTGTGATTGTGGTGCTATTAAAGTGTGTTATATGCTGCCATGCACTGGAATACAGTACAGTGTACAGTACATTCCATCAAAATATTTGATGCTTGTTCAAACTACTCAAGTAAAATGAGCTTAAATAACACAATTCTTAAGATTTTTTGTGGCATCCTAATTGTTTTATGTTCAATCCACTTAAATTTGTTAAGTTTACTTACACTGTACTCACACAATTCCTTCATGTTATCCCAACTCAAATTGATTAAGTTAGCTTAATTGTTTTTACAATTGAAGTATATGGAACATAAAACAATTAAGTTGTCCCCAAAAAACTCAAGAATTGTATCGATTCAGCTCATCTTAAATAAGTAGTTTGATCAAGCATCAATAAAACATTGTCAATTATACACTGCCATACTTCCATGGGCCAAAAAAATGACAGCATTTTCTGTTTTTGACTGTCTTTTTAATGAATAAACTCATTTTGTAATTGTTTAAAGCATATTATTTGTAATGCAGATCGACGGATGTATCCTTCCAGAATATGTGTATTAAGTTGCACCAACAAGAGTTATTAATTGCTATACAAATATAGTTCTCATTATTAGTGCTTCTTAACAAAAGACCTTTCTGTAGATTATTTGTGCATTATTTTAGTCGTATTAAATGAAAATTGGAAAGGTTTCCGTGGCAACTAGCTGATTATTTTAGTTTAATAAGCTCAGTTAAGGTTTAATTTATTTCATTTTGTTTTTCATAGTTTTGATTGAATTATTTCATCCTTGGTCAAGACAAATGTTAAACAATTAGTGTTTGTTAACAGAAGCATCCCTATTCAAATCCTGTAGAACAACATCTCAGAGAGACTTTGACTTCAGACATCTCAGAGAGACTTTCAGAAAAAATGCACAAAAAAAAAAAAAGAAAAGAAATATAATACCTTTGCAATAGCATTTCTATTTCTCATACTTATGGTTTTTTACATAAACACAAAACCCTAAACAGATTTCTCACGTATGGTGTCATTCAAAAATAGTGTACTGTATTTTTTTAAAGCTATTAGACTTGTTTATATATCTATAAATCATGTAAAATCCTGTAGAACAAGATCTCAGAGACTTTGTCAATAGTTTAAAATTTTTGTTATCATGCAAAAACAGAAGAAAATGTCCAAAATGCAAAAACCTCTGCAACCTCTTAACAATAACAAATCTTAAATTAGCAGTGTTTGCCAATGGAAGCATCTCTATTCCTCATTCTTATGGTTTTTGACCAACACAAAACCTCAACCGATGTTTTACATATCGTCACCTGGGAATTATAAGGTTCTATCTGCGTTCTGAATGATTTTGAGATATTGAGCTTCAAAGTTTTTGCATTCTATATAGCATACAGTATGCGTTTAACATTTGTTTTAAATAAAAAGTCTTAATGGTAACAACTTGTTAACAACCCTTAATGTAAATAAGTTGTCATTTAATTAATGTGTCAATAAATCAATTTTGACAAAAATATCAGATAAAACCTTATAATTCTAAGGTGACAATATGGTATCATTCAAAAAATATTTTAGTTTACCTTTTTATAAGCTATTAGACTTGATCATAAATCTATAAAACTCATTGTCAATTGACTTTGTTTGTGGTTTTCTTTTGGGTTAGCATGCAACATCATGGAAAACAATTGACAAAATGAAAAAAAAAAAACCTTCTAATACCTCTGATACCTTCTAACAGTGGCCTGAAAATCTAGATTGTCATAGCAAGCATCTATTTCCTGCAGAAAAAAAACTCGTTTCAATATGCATCATGCGGCGATGTTACTTTTCCCATTAGTAGACGAATAGGAATTAGCATAAATCCATGTGGGGGAAATGAAAAAGTTACATTTTCCCTGGGATTATTAACACTTCTTAGTGACCTAGAAATCAAAGCAGACTCACCTGTGGGTATATATAATGTGTGTGTGTTCCAGAGAAGTTCTTCAACAGCGCAGGCCTTCATGAGCGCTGGAGTTCAGCTCTGATGGAGATCGCTCTGCTCTGATTAGATTTAGATTAGATCAGATTTTCAGTTTGTTGTGAAGATCTCTTTCTCACCTTGTGACAGTGTTTGATAACGATGTTGCTGCTGTGTTCATGCAGTACACCAACACTGCAGTCTGTGTGTGTGTGTGTTCCAGCATTTGAATACTGAATGTAATTATAGGAACTTCATCGTTAAATTGCTGTTCTCTCTCTCTCTCTTTCTCTCTCCTTTTCTTTCTGCTTCCTCACTCCAGCAGATGGAGAGAAAGGTAAGGCACAAGAGAGATTTGATTTATATGTCCCATATCTGCCTCAACCTGCTTCCTGCTGCAGTACTGCATGCCTAAATACACTATACTTCTCTCTCTCTCTCTCCCTCTCTCTCTGTGATTTACTGCTGAGTTTTTTGTTTTTTTCTGGTAATTTTTTTTCCATTTTTGCCATCTTTTCTTTGGAGTTGTTTGTACTCCAGCTAAGAAATAATTCTTCATTGTTGTTTAATACTCTGCTACACAATTTAAACATGCAATGGGAGGCTTTTTTCCTCGCTAAATAAATTAATCACGGCTGAATGGAAATTGCTGAATCTATAACAATCAGAGCTTTTGCATGGATGTTTTGTTACATCTGCAACCACCAGCACAACATAACATAAAATGCCCTTTTTTAAAGCTATTACAGTCAACTAAAACAAAATAATAATAATTTATTTTAAAACTAGTAAATATAATAACTAGTAAATATAATACAACTAGTAAATATAGAATATGTATAGATAAAAAAATACAGCTATATTAATAATGATTGATTTATTGGAAAATGAACTTGTGTGATGTTAAATATCTTATGACTAAGCAAACTATTTCAATATTAGCTGGAGGATATGCTTGTTTGGTTCTATGTTTGTTTTTGATTTCACCTAGCATATTTATAGTTTTAATTAGTATGTAATTTGTCACCGGCCTTGACAGATTTACTGAATATACATGCATTTGATACATAATTATTTATATATTAAATATTTATTTATTTAAATCATATTCAAATATGTAATTTAATCTAATACTCATAATAATGTGTACGCTTAAAATTAATTTGTATAATCTAAAATGTACATATACATATACACACATACATACATATACACATACATACGTACATACATACATACATACAGCAGCTGGAATCTCTCAGTAATAATTTAGCAACCCTCTGCATTTCGTCATAAATGAGTATTAAATACTTCAGTCCAACATCTACATTATAAGGACATAGTAGACATTTCAGTAAGACAATGATCCAAAACACGGCCAATGAAACTCTCAATAAGAAGTTGCTGAATAACTTCTGAGAGATTTTAGCTACTGTCTGGGCTTTCACTGCCTTTCTACACCTCCCTTTCTTCATGTGTTCAATACTTTTCCCCTGTGTAATTTCTTTTTTTTTTTTTAGTTTAGAAAAGAAAATACATAGATAACTTACATTATCTCTAAAGCAGAAAGAAACTCAAGGATCTTGCATATGCTTTGTATTTTCTTCCCTTTAACAACAACAACTATAAACAGTAAAACATGGGGAGCTACAAATCCTTTAGAAGATTTCCTTTAAAAAACAAAAGATATATATTTAAACATATAATATTACATTACAAAATCCGGGTATATTGGTGATATACTCAGTCCATTTACTCCAAATTCGAAAAAAGTATTCAGTCTGTGTTCTTAATGAAAAAGATGACATCACATATATAGTGTGTACTGTATCAATCCATTCTTCAACCCCCTGTGTAATTTCATTTTATTACACACAACTTCATTTGTAAACTAATTAGATTTGTTTTCTTTTTATATATGCATTTCTTTAGTTGTTATCAACCAAATACATATTTGGTTACATATTGGTTAAATATTATTTAAATGTTACTTGATCTGCCAATAATACCACCAATCAAACATGTACCAGTCTGTTTTTTTCTCAAGAAAGCATTGAAGACCCAAAAAGCCTTAAAACAAATCAAATGAGTAAACATGGCTGTCAGTGTACTGCATCTCCTCTGCGAGTGTGTTATAAATGGGTGAGGGTCATTTCCAGTAGCTGAAGGTCAGCGGGGAGAGGCATGAGTGATAAGACCAAGAATCATGGATAAGACCATAAAGATTCCCCATTCTTCCACAGCTGATGTTATCACACAACACACAGACTAAGCTTTTAACACACAGAGACGCTTCAGCATGAACCTTGTCATGAACTGATGCCCTTGGAATAATCAAAGGTGTATGTCATTTCTCACAATATACCAGCAACCTGAGGCCATAATGATTCCATGCATCTCTTCATGCTACAGAATCTACTGTGCTGCTATGTGTAAAAAAAAAACATATTTCACTGTAGGTTAGTAGTTATGATGGTGGCTGAAGAAATATACTCAATTTATGTTAATAGATACTCTCCAAATGTCATATTCTCTTGTGTTATTCCAAACCTGACTTGCTTTCTTTCATGGAGCACAAAAGGAAAAATTTTAACAGAATCTTTTCCATACAATAAGAGTCAATGGTGAACAGAGGCTATTAAGCTGAAAATGATTTAAAACGGCATGAAAGCTTCGCAACACCAATGTGCTTCTTAAGTCTTCTTAAGACATACAGTAGCTTTTACGTGAGGAAAAGATCAATATTTACGTTGATTTAAATAAAAAAAATAGCTATACAAGTTTGCTTAATTCGCATGGGTTTATCTGGTTGTTTTTAAGAAACTGTGCAATTATCTAAAGCTTTTAATATGTAATTGTTGGATCTACTAATGAATATTATACCTAAATAAATAAAATGTCTTTTCATTTTATAAAATAAACAAATGATCTCTAAAGCTTCAATTACAGTAAACAAGTTATAATATTTTTGATAGTTTTTTCCTTAGGTCTTTTAAATGACTAAACTTTAAATGCGAACAAGTAGGTTTGTCAACTGTTATGTTATTTTTAGCGTGCTTTTTAATTTTGGGAGCATGACAACTTTTATAGGACAAAGAACAGCACTGACATTCATCTAATCTTATTTTGGAAGTCTATCAAATAATTCTGAAAGCTTTGAATATAACAAATGATTAATATTGTCAACAATTATGCTGTTGCTATGTAATTTTTGGAGCACATTTGCCATCATTATAAGGGTAAAAAACAGTGTGGACATTTTTATAAACGTCTCTTTTTCAAGTCTGTCAATTAACCTTTGAATCTAGTAAACAAATCATATTTTCAACTGTTATATAATTTTTGAGGGGATTTTTGGAGCTTAACAGACCATTTGCCATCACAGAGTGGAAAAGAGCAGCACGAACTTTCTGCTAAAAATCTAATTGATACATAAGATGCTATAAATGTAGCAAATAAATCATATTGTTAACTTTTTTAGTACTTTTTTTTGTAATTTTTAGATTAAGATGGCCCTTTTACCACAATTTAATGGAAAATAGCAGCATGAACATTGGTCTAAACATCTCTGTTTGAAGACTACAAAAATGACTTCAGAAGTTTGAACATAGTAAATAAACCCTATTGTCAGCTGTTGTTATTTTAGGGTGCTTTTTATAATTTTTGATTCTTAGGAGTCCATCTTTATATGTAAATAAAGGAGCAGCATGACCATTCTGCTAAACGCCGCTTTTTACAATCTACCAAATGTCCACAGAAGTTTCATATATAGGAAACATATCCTATTGTAAAACTTTTCCCATTTGTGGAGCTTGATTTCCCATTTGCTATTATTGTATGTAAAAAAGCAGCATGAACATCCCACTAAACATCTAATTTTACAGATTCTGAAGTTACTCAGTGATGTTTGTTTTTCTCTCCTCTGTACTGCACTGAATATATACTGCATCCAACTCTATCTATCTATCTATCTGTGTGTTTCCCACAGGCCAGACAGTTAGAGGAGAGAGACAAAGAGCTCCGGAAGCAGGACGCTTTCTACAGAGAACAAGTGGCCAAGCTGAAAGAAAGGGTATGACCTGCACATTTGCACTTACATTATCCACGGCTTCTGAATATATAGTGATGATCGGCAAAGCGCTACATTATGACTAACATGATATGATAACCGTAATGCTTGACAGTAACTCACTAATGTGCAGAATGGGAGATGAGCCGTCCTGAGCTAGAATGTGAGTCAGCCTGTCCTGTTATGGAGGTAAAGCTCTACAGAGAGTTCTTTCTCTGCTTTATAATGGCGAGGCAGCTTGTCTTGATCTGTGATGTGCATCTCTGCAACCTTGCTCGCTCATTTGTTGTGTCCTCAAACTGACACCCTCCTGCAGCTTGTGGTCAGATCCTCCTCTGAGCCTGTGGGATGGGAGGCAACTCTTTGTCCTCAAACGGACATGCACATACTGAGCTCCCAGTACGGGGTGCGAAAATGGTGGATGTCTGGTGATGACCCATTTTAAAGTGCAGGTTGTGTGTCCATAGGTGTTTCAGCAGGTTAACCCTCTGTAGTCATCGCTTTGGGATTTTAGCATTTTAGCACAATGCTTAGGGTTTCGGAAAAGCGCTGCCCAATATTTGGAAATTGATATTGCGATATTTATTTTTAATTTCAATAAAAACAATTTCACCTGATGACTTGAATAAAGGGCTGCTCGATTATGGGTGTTTTTTTTACACACTATAATATATGAGAGTACATTTCCCCAAAATGCAGCCTGTAGACACTTGGCTGGAAAATACCTCACAATATTATTTTAAAGCTCCATTTAGTCAGTGATTAGACTCATCCTTTATGCATGAAACCGGCTGATCTTGCAGACGGCAGACAGCTTTAGCTCAGTCTTTACAAGGACAGCTCTCACGTCGTTTCAGAGGCATTATTGATCATCTGCAGCTTCATTTATCACTTATCGACCTCTGTTCAATATTCCTGGCATTGTGTCAACATACTGTATACACAAACACATACACAGACCTCGGCCCTGCTGGACATTAGGGTATCTATGCCTAATGTATTTGTGAATCAGGATTTGTTGGCTAGACACCATAAATAATAAATGCTCTGGGTTTCGCACAAGACCATGTACTATACTACTCCGAATACAAGAACCATCAGATGCAGATGAGTCAATGTGTGTTTATGTTATTATTATTGTTATTATTTATTTTTATTTTTTCATTTTATTTTTTAATTAATAATTCATTTTTCTTCGGCTTAGTCTATATTTCAGAGGTCACCACAGCGAAATTAACCGCCTTTTAAAATAATTTTTATTTTTATTTGTGTGATTAATGTTATTATTTATTTTATTATTCATTTTATTATGAGTAATTTTGTTATTTTTTTATATAATTTTTAAATTATTTTTATTTGTATTATTAATGTTATTATTCAATTTGTTATTCATTTTATTATTATTATTATTATTTATTTTTCTATTAATTTTTAAAATCATTTTTAAATTATTAATTCATTTTCTTTCAGCTTAGTCTCTATTTCAGAGGTTTTCACAGCGGAATGAACCACCTTTTAAAATATTTTTTATTTGTAATATTAAGAATATTATTCCTTTTATTATTATTCATTTTATTATTATTTTTTATATATTTTTATTATTTTAATTTTTATTTGTATTATTAATGTTATTATTAATTTTGTTAATTTTTTTATTATTACTACTACTACTATTATTATTATTATTATTATTATTATTATTATTATTATTTAGTAGTAGTAGTAGTAGTAGTAGTAGTAGTAGTAGTATCATTATTAAAATTATTATTATTCTCATTATTAGCAGTATTTACTACTACTACTA
Source organism: Danio aesculapii (assembly GCF_903798145.1). Lineage (NCBI taxonomy): Eukaryota > Metazoa > Chordata > Actinopteri > Cypriniformes > Danionidae > Danio > Danio aesculapii. The sequence continues at coordinate 43,830,303 of NC_079438.1, forward strand.
CTACTACTAATAATAATAATAATAATAATAATAATAATAGTTTTTATACATGAAATTGATTTTATAATTGTTTGTTTCAATTATTTGTTACATTTTATTACATTTAATAAGTAATTTTTAATAATAATAATAGTCATCATCATAATCAGCTAAGTTAAGCAGTAAAAATAGTGTTATGGTTCTATTTACTGCAAATGTATATACTTACAGCCAAATTATTCTTGGTTTTTGGTGTGAATTTGTCAGAATATCTGATTTATGTATGTGTATTTATGTACTGGATCGCAGGATTTACAGCAAATAATTGCTTACATTTGCATCAGTGTGCAAACATATTCAGATGACTTGTAATACACGTCATGTGAACCACTTCTATGATGGCTTATGCTGCTTTTGTGTCATTCTTTTGAGGCTTACAAACTCACATGGAAACAAAATAACCAGTATGTTCTACAAAATCAACTGTGTAACAAGAAACTAAGAAAACCAATTTGCAAATCATTCAGGGAACCACAAGATTGATTTTGAATATACCGCAATATTCTGTCTTGTCTCCCGGTTTTCTCCAGGCTTTGGACTGTAACAATACCAGCAAACCAAAGCGGGGAAAAGACCAAATGAAAGATACAGGGAGAGGAGAGAATAAAGCGCTGATATATATTACATGTCTCTTTCAATTGAGTTTGCTCGTTTATCAGTGGCCGGTGTTTGACAGCCCATCACAGCTCGGGAGACGCCGCCTGCCACCTTCAGCCTACTTATTGGCCCCGGCCACTCAAATTGCCTCTGAAACAATATCTATATATGTACTGCATGTATATATTCGCCTCAGATTTTCACTCAATACTCAATCTCATATTTCAATTGGGCACTCTTCACATTTATTGTTTTTTTTTTCCTCTGTTCAATTGCATTAATAATGGTTTCGTGTCTTTGGAATGATGCTCTGTCATGATCACAGTGGAGATGCTGAAGAAAATTGCCAATGTTGAACATAAATGTTGTTGTTCTTTCTTTAAAACATCCTTTTTTTTCCTCCTCGCTTTAAGTGTGTGTTAACAACATGTATGATGATATAAAATAATTAATCTTTTATTGCATACTGAGCCATTCAAACCTTATGATAAAATCCCTATAGTATTTTGCGCCCTTAATTCTGACTCCACATTTACATGCTTCACTTTAATAATTTAATTAACTGTTCCTTGATTTTTTTTGAATGTGCAGCGCCCTTGATTAACTACTGTATATACTATATATACATACTAAAAGAGCATAGTATTTATTTTTGTAATGCATTTTATTATTTCTTATATTCAACTTTTATTTTACTACTAAAAGACTCTTCTGAATGTAAATCTGTAGTGTGATTTCTGGTGGTACAGTGTTGAATGATTAATCAGTTGTATTGTATTGTATTATTATTGTTTTATTTATTAGTATTTTATTTATTATTATTATTATTATTATTATTATATAGTAATAATAATAATAATAATAATAATAATTATTGAGTTTCTTATCTGCGTGTAATTGATGCTGCTTTTGTGTCATTTTTAAAATATATAACATATTACATTATATTATTGAAAGATTATATTCTTATTATTGTATTATATTATTATTATTATTATTATTATTATTATTATTATTATTATATTTATTTTTATTTTTATTATTACTATTATTAGTTTTTATTATTATATTTTTTAAATATAATTAATAATAAATAATAAAAATAATAATAATTAATAAGTTTATATTGTAATAAAATAATATAATATAGTAATAACTTAATATAATAATATAATATTTTAATAATATAATTTAATATCTTATATAATATTTAAAAAATGACACAAAAGTATCATAAATTATACGAAGATGCGAAACTCATTAATTATTATTATTATTGTTTATTATTTATTTATTTATTTATTTATTATGTTATTAAAATATTATTTGATAATATTAAAAAATAAATAATAAAAATAATTATAATGATAGTAACAATAATTGATGCGTTTCTCAGCTGCATATAATTGATGCTGCTTTTGTGTCATTTTTAAAATATTATGTAATATGGTACATTATATTATTATAATATTATATTATAATTTTATTTTATTTTTTATTATATAATTATTTATATTATTATTATTACTAATATATTACTATTAAAATATTATTATTTTTTTATTTATTTTATTATTTATTCATTTATTGACTAAATCACATCATATTTTTGCATAAATATTTAAACCAACCCATTATTTATTATAAATCACTTTTTTATTTTCATTTTTATTGTAGCATGCTCCAAATAAGAACTGCTGCTCAATTTCGAAACATAATGCTGAGGGTGTGCAGTCTAATCTGGATTTATTTGTCTGAAATTGATCACCAATAAAGGTGAATCCACACTAAAAGTTTCAGTACAGTTTATTCAGTATATATTTTATGATATAATGCAATTTATTGCATACAACTTTCTTTTTGCTTACAACTCTCCATTCAAAGCTTTGATTCAGACTTCCAGGAGCTGTTACCTAGCAACACTATAGGATGTACTCGTAGTAACCTGTAGTGATGCTACAAATGCATTTGAATGTAAATCGCTCTTCAATGCATGTTAAGCTCTCTCTCTCTCTCGCTCTCTTCCTGTTACTCGTTCTTGCTGACGGCATTGTTAAGAGAAGAGAGTGTGTTGTTTTATTTGAGATCAGTGTGTGGTCATTATCTTTTCCCTCCCTGTAGACGAGACACTGGAAAAGGGACAGCGTCTGTCTCCACATGAGGCTTCGTTAATTTAATTAGTCGAGTTTTATCTAGACAAGAGGCACAGCTTGAGTTTTGCACTCCTAGTCATGTCCCCTTGTTTTCCTTTACTGCTAAAAAATATGGATAGCTCTTTTTTTTCATAGTTTTCACATTGTAGAGTCATTCCAAACGTTGTAAAATGTCACCAATATGTTGTTCTGAATATGTTTATTGTATAATTTTTGCATAGAGTTGCAGCATTTGTGTTTGTTTGGGAGATTTAAACTGCTCTGTTTTGTCGCGCAGTCTCCCGCAGTAAGAGGCAATGATGGAAGGATTGAATCCACAGGCCTCTACTCTGCTTTTTTTCGCTGTTAGCAGTCGCCAGCTTTGATTTGTTAAAGCTCGGTCTCGCGCCTCCACCGGTGCACTACGGAGCCAATATGGCCGCCATGCTGTTGAGCCATAATGGCTGTCTCAGCGGGGGTTTCCCTCCACATCCGCTCTGGTCTGTAAGAGATAACACAGCCTGCTGATTACTGCGCCATTGCTCAGATCTCTCATTATAAAGCCTGTGAGATTTAATTTGAACGTGGGGCTGTTTCCCAAAACACCACCTATATGCACTGTCAGTGGCACGAGTAGCTTTTAGGAGATTCTTTCATTAGTTCATAACACCCCTGTGAGCGCCAGATTAAGCTTTTATTTTAAAAAGCCTGTAAACAGAAGGTGAGAAAGGAGTTTGAGAGCTCCTGTGTGGAATGGGATATTTTCTATTATATGTATGTATGGATGGAGGGAGGGTGAATAGATGAATTGATGGGTGTGCGTATGGATGGGTGTGTGTTTGTATGTATGGATGAATGTGTGTATGGATGATTTTGTGTATAGATGTATGCATGTATGTAGGAATGTATGTATGTATGTATAGATGAATTGATGGATGGATGGATGGATGGATGGATGGATGGATGGATGGTTGTGTGTCTGTATGCATGTATGGATGGATGGGTGGATGTATGGGTGGATGTATGGATGGATGTGTATATGGATGGATGGATGGATGTGTGCGTATGTATGGATGTATGTATGTATGTATGGATGGATGGTTTAATGAATGAGTGTGTAGGTATGTATGGATGGGTGGATGTTTGTATGGATGGATTGTATCTCAATGAATTTGGCTGAAGTTTTGGGGGTTTTTTTCCTGAAAAATAGAGTTTGTTTGGTAAAAAAAAGTTTTGTGTGCTGGCAAAAAGAAGGCTTTTCTAAAGTGTTAGGCCACGTTTATACTGTCAGGTCTTGATTCCGATTTGTTGCCTATGTCTGATTGTTTTGCCTGTCCATTCACACGTTCTTTTAATTTGTGACCCATATCTGTTTCGTGTGTTTACAATTGCCATGCAATTTACGACATCGCACATGCATAAAGGCAGGCTCTAGCATCTGCACCACACTAGCCACGATGGAAGAAATTGTCTTGCTTTTAGCTGAAATATGCAAAGTTCACCCAACTTTAAAATGATTTTGAGGCGGAGGGGGAGGAGGGAAAGGGCTGTCATTGCAGCTTGCGCCTATGGTTTGAATATGGTGTCCTCCACCATTCAGAGAAATTTGTGGGGTTTGAGAGGGATCTTAGGTCTGGTGGGAGCAAATTGTGGCGGGCTTTAATGAGGAGCAGTGGGTCCGAAATTTTAGAATGAGCAAACACACACTCTTCCTTCTGTGTCATTAAACCGTGGAGAAGTACCACATTGTCGCAAGTTTAATGACGTACAAAACGTAATGCCTCAATAAATCCGATCTGCCTGTTTACATGATAGTCGCATTGACCAATTTATATCTGATTTATTTACAGATATGAAGGAGGCCTGAATCTGATCTCTGAATATCCGAATGCATGCGTTTATGTTTTTTTTTCTTTAACCTCAAGGTCATCAAGTAAAATATAGTTTAGTTGATACAATTCCATGTTTTGAAATATTTCAAAACCCTAATATGCCTCAAAACCATAACAACAACAATAAATAAAAATAATAAACCGATAAAACTTTTTTTGAAAATAATGATTCAGATATTGGAAATTTGTAAACTCAGTCTTTGACAAATGAATTTGATGGCTTAGTGTTTCACAAAACAGCATGTGGGTGGTAAACCTGCACTCTCAGATTGATGAAAGGGCCTCTAAATCAGTATGGCCCAACTCCGAAATCAAAATCAGCAGTCTTATCCCGGTCTCTTATTAATCAAGGGAAATGGCAGACCTCCCAAATTACACCGCTGCTTAACTCATGGAGTTTTCGACCACGCGTGTTTGGATGTCTGACTTACTTTGCATGTAATCAGTTTCTGTGCAGGCCAGGAGTCTTTCACTGTGTGGCCCTGATTAGTGTTGACTCCACCTATCCGATCAGCGGCATCACAACATGCTCTTAAAATCACTGCTTTTGCACAACAGGCCCCTCAGAGTCAAGTTCATACCCGATACTGGCTTTAACTCTCAGCTGTGTAATAGGCTTGATGACAGGTTTGTCAACATCCACTCTGGGGGGAAATAAAACATTATTTTGGGGCTTTTCAACTGTGCAAAATAAACCTACATCTCACAGTGTAACAGAAACTCATAGAATCCAAAGCCAAATGGGATAATTCCGTCTTTGCAGGTAAATAAAATCACTAACAATGGCTTAAATAATTTAGTTTAGTTTAGTTTATTGTTTTATTAATACATATTTGTATAAATATTGTATTAATAACATGTTTATGTGTATAAATAAATAAATAGATAAATAAATAAATAAATAAATAAATAAATAAATAAATGTGTAATTTATTTATTTAAATAAATAATAAAGCTACACTTCTTTTTTTAATAATAGTTTTTTCAGGGTTTTCACCTTTAATGGACAGCTCAGGAGTATTGACAGGAAATAATGGGGAGCAGAGATAGGGGAAAGATCGCCATAGGACGGCAAGGCAGGAGTTTAACTCGGGTCGCCGTGAGTGCATGTGTCGACGCACTAACCATTACACCACTGGCGCTTCTAAAATATCCATAAATTAGCAGTTTTCCATATTTTGTGATTCATGTTTCTTTTTTTATCCTATTTATTTAGGATTTTGAATTGCATTATGTGACTTTGATCTTTCTTCCAACAACTTTTTACCTTAAAAAAAGTTTGTAATAGTTTTGTACTGTGAAGTGATGCTGGACAAAGGGAGTTGCGGATCCAAATGCAGGTTTATTAAGAATGGAAACAGATGTAGGCAGGCAAATCCAGTGTTGTATCCAAATACACAGGCAAAAGTCAGTACAGGCAGGCAACAGGCAATTTAGACAAACAAAATAAAACAAGGGTCAAAAACACAGCAAGACAAGGCAAGGAAAACGCATCGTACTATTCGCAAAACTGTTCAACAAGACTGCAACAATGTGTGTGTTTGCGCTGTTGTTAAAGTACTTGTAATCAGTCGTTGAGCAGTATCAGCTGTGTGAGTCTAATTAGTGAAGACTTGGAGCAGGTGTGCATGTGTTGCATGACAGGACTTGTAGTTCATAGACAGGATTGTACTCCATGTAAATGAATGTTCTGCAGTGATCTATGATGGTTACATCACTGGTGATCGTGACAAGTTTAAAGTAAGTATAAATTTTTTTGGCCAATATTGATAACCGATAACTCTAAGATTTGGAGGCCGAAAACCGATATATTAGCCGATAAATATCAATTAAGAATCAATTAAAAAGTTTTTTTTATACAGTGAACTATTCTGTTTACACATGCAATATATTTCCTTTCAAACATATCTACAATGATAAGGAATATGATCACTTACTGGGTTATTACCGATAACAATAACATTAAAAATAGCATTTATCTGCCGATATCGAAATGGCCTCCGCTATATCGTGCATCCCTAGTTTAAAGTAATATATTGTCTGGGTTGGTGTTGTATAGGATGATACTAAACCTTGTAATAAACTGCCTGTACATTTTCTGTTATTTTACAAACTTATTTATCTCTATATTATTTCCTATACACTGTATTATTTCAAACTACTAAAATGTCGATACAATTCACTTTTAATAGAGTTGAATTTTCAGAGAGCAGAGATCAAGGACTCACGATGCAATTCACAACTGTAAATAAATGGAAAACACTTGTGAATCACAAAATACGGAAACCGTTTATAACAGATATTATTTACAGTGTATATAATATATATATATATATATATATATATATATATATATATATATATATATATATATATATATATATATATATATATATATATATATATATATATATATATATATATAATACATAATGTTTTCTATGTATATGTTTGATATAAGTTTAATAAATTAATTATTAATTAAAAAAAAAACAAAATTATTGATTATATGTAAATGGCCTTTCTACCATCTACTGGTATGTTTGACAGGAAGCTGGTTTTTGCTGTCTGGCAACTCTAAAAGCTACTAGACAAATGATTTCTACTTGACGTGCAGTCCATCAGAAGCTATACAGTAGCTTCACTAAAAGCCTAAGATATATTTATTGATCCTCATGGTTGTTGTCTTTCATTTGTATTGATTGTGTGTGCGAGAGAGGGTGAATGTGAGATGAACCTGTCTCGCTATGATTGAGAGCTCTCTTTATGGTGGTAGCTTGAGCAAGTTTGTGTTGTCACATCTTCAAATTCACTCGTCCATCTGACATTCAGCATGTTTTCTTTGAAATGTCAGTTATTCCTTGGAATCGCCGACCCGAACGCTTTTATCAAGGTCTATTCCGGGTTGTGCGGACATTCGTTTTGTCCTCCACCTACACTTGACACACTTCACTAAGATCCTCATAAGGTTTTAGATTGCCATCATCTGTTAGTGTGATGACCTTTTCATCCTTGTTGACACTTTTTCTTTGATTTCCTACAGTACCTTTATCCAATGTTGCTTCGAACATTTATTTTAATGAGAGCTTTTTATGCTGTAAATGGTCTTCGGTGTTCTGTTCATACTGGAATATCAAGTCAAGTCGAGCTTTACTGTTATTCTGCTACATATGTGGACATACAGAGGAACGAAATGTTGTGTCTTGCAGGACAACGGTGCTACATAAGAGCTATTTTAAAAACCTATGCATAACTAAAATATACAATAAGATACTTAACTATACACATAAGATACTTAACTATACACATAAGACAGGCTAAACAAGTACTTTTACATGAGACTGAACAATGTTGTGCAGGATATTGTGCAAGAGAGGTATTTAAGGTTAAAGCAAGCAGTGCAACATGATTGTGGTAAATTATAGTAAACATCGTTTTCATTATTGAGTTCTTGTAAGATGGAGTTTAAATAAAGTGTCAGGTGCATAGGAGAGAAGAGTGTTTCTACCGGTGATTTATCAACCCCACTCACCTGTTTGAAGCACAATTTGAAATGCACAATGCTTCCAAGAGACATGAGTGATTAAGAAAGTGTCTATAGTGCAAATGTGCAACCTGTTGCAGGAGTCAGAGAGATAAAAGGGCATCTTTTCTACAGGTGGTTGTTAAGCCCACTCACCTGTATGGGACATACTCAGGAATGCATGGGGAGGGGGTACATCGATACACATCCAATAATAGCTTTTAATTATGAAAAGCAAAGTGATTTGAGCGAGTGTTTGATTTTGACATAACTTTTCTCTCTTTCCCATGCTTTAGAGTTCCCAGTTCTACAAAGTAACCAATGAGAACTATCACAAGGCAGCAGATGAGGTCAACACCAAGTTCAAGTGAGTTGATTTCACTGTTATAGCTATGCAAGTCTATGTAATTTTTATGCAACAGGTTATTTTATATTTACATAGGTTATTTATTAGTAATTTTTGTGTTGTTTTATGTTTTTATTTAATTTAATTTTATTTCATTGTGATAATGAGCTTTTTATTTATAAAGCATTTCAGTTCCTAGTTATTTAAGCACATAGAACTGGAATTGTGCCTTATAAGGTTTAATAAATAAGTTATAATTCTGTTGTTATTTATGTTATGTCCAGGGATGGCAGTATTTATAGTACATGTATGTCAAATATGTATTTAAAATGCAAAATAGTATTTTGTTATTTGGGTTTGATAGGGTTTATGAAAATGGCTCAATATTTTGTATCAAAACACTTTAGTGTCCTGTATTTTTGTAGTTTCAAAATGCGGCCTCTGATTGGTGCCTTCTCAGTTATTTGACTAGGGTGGAGATCAGAACAGAAAATTGGTTAAAACTGATTAAATGTGTTGCTTAAAACTGATATTTTCTTATATGATTCTACTCTGTTTGTATAATCATGCAAACACTTGTTTGTCGAGCAAGTGGTTTGACCGTTTCTGTGGTTTAATATTCCTAGAGACAGACAGATGGCAGGGGTATATTCGGAGCATGTCAACAACCATATATATATATATATATATATATATATATATATATATATATATATATATATATATATATATATATATATATATATAATGGCAGTATAGTGAAATAGATATTTAAATTATAGTTATGTTATGTTATGTTATGTTATGTTATGTTATGTTATGTTATGTTATGTTATGTTATGTTATGTTATGTTATGTTATGTTATGTTATGTTATGTTACGGGTTTTTTTTTATGAACACCTACTCATGTAGAGGTGAACGAGGTGGCAGAGAAGCTGACTTAAACTTGCTCAGAGAAAAGCTGGGTCTATCAAACGGTGTTTACTGGACTAAGTCAGTTTAATAGTAAAGGGACTGGTCAAATAGTCCTATGGATGGAAGGTCTATGAAGACATTTCATTCCCTTGTGAAAGTATTTTTTACAATTTTCAAAATACAGAAATATAATATTTTATTTTGATACTTGTTGTGACTGCTGTATTTGGTAGTTTATGTTGATACATTTTAAAATGAGGGATTTGGTATTATAATATCTTAAAATAAATTTCAACCCTGGTTATGTATCTAAACCAGGGCTATTCAATTGGCGGCCCACAGGCCGAACTTGGTCCGCTAAGCAATTTGTTCCGGCCCTCCATATAGTGTGACCAAGACATCAAAAATAAATAAAACGGCCGCTATAGTTATGAAGTGACGTGTGTCTGTTCAGTACAGCACGAGCTGCACATGAAAGCTACACAGAGCATGAGCCACCTGACATTAAGCGAGTGAGTGGCACGAGCAGCCAAAAACATTTGGATACTTAAGCTTAAAGGCTTCTCAACGCTGCGTTCCTGTTACACGGAACGAAACTGCTGCAACTAAACAAAGTTATGACACCTGTGTGCTAGTTTAAAGTTCCGAGCTTATACACCAAGGCTAATACGCACACACACTGGATTAACTATAGCAGCGGGCTGTTCACATATCACATCTTTTCCGCGCGCAAGTTCGTTATTTCCAATATTAGAATATATGCCAATATGCATGCTGAAGCGGAGCGATGCACTCGCACCTTTCAGACTCACCAAGTAGAAAGCATCTCATGCCATAGCGGCCTTGGATGGCATTCAGTGCAATCTAAACAAAAGATATGTTAGACGAATTAGTACAAATTATTAAAATGCTTATGTATGTATGAACGCAGATGATAACAGCAGTTAATTTTACTTACCTAATATAAAGCTTAAATTTACATTAGACATGATAACCTTGAAATCATGATTACTCTTTAGACTATATAATTGTACAACCAAAATCTATAATCGCTGCATCCATAATGGTATTCAGTTCAAAACATAACATATGAATGTGTCTGAATGTAGAAGAAGCCTACTTAAGCAATGCACTGCTTTTGTTGTGCTTTGAAATACATTTGAATGTTTGTAAAAAAAAAGCCACATTGGACAATGCAGTGATGTTATGTAGCTCTAAAATACAATATATTAAAATTTTTATGTAGAAAAATACAACGTGGGTGTCTTAAGGAGCAAAAATACAACATATGGGCTCTTATATGCTGTTGTGTCATCACTCATATTGCAAGTCATATCTCTCCGGCCCCTCATTTGGGATGTTTTCCATGAAATGGCCCCCATGACGAACTAATTGAGTAGCCCTGATCTAAACCATAACTTGCTGTCTTCTGATGAACACAACGGTAGGTAGAAGAAAAGAACTGAATTTCCTTTTTGTTCAGTTTCTCCCACAGTTGTTTCCTTTATCTTTTGCGACAAACTTCTGCAAAGTCTTGTCATGAATGTGAAGTCTCGGCTATTAGGCTACTGGAAAGCTGGAAACATGTAACTGAAGAGCTCTACAATTACAGGACATTTTGGCTCCATATGTCTTAATGTGGCCTATTAGCCCCAATAGTAATGCATGTTGGTAAAGGGGAAGTGAAGGGAGGCCAGCCTGTTTCAGGACTGGCCTGCGCTCTCAAATCGCATTAGGCTGTCATTATCCCTCTTCCTCAGTGCCAACACAGGGATCATCGTCTCTTTAGAAATGTCAGAAATTGATTTGTGGTGTCCAGTGGGGCAGAATCGGAGTCGGGAGGGGGGAGGTTGCGCGGCTAATGCTAAATTACATTAAGAAATGCATTAAAATAGCATTAGCCTGACATGGTTCTTCGCACAGGCCTGGGCCGGGGTGTCATGTGACCAGCGAGGCCGCCGAGGATTCTCTGATTGGCTGATTGCATTAGAGATGTGCATTAGCAGCGCTGTGATTGGATTACGGAGTGGAGGGAGGAGGGTTTTCTGCATGTAATGAAATGTCTTCAGGGTCTGATGTTACTTGAGGAAAGATGCAAGCATTACTGACTGCAGGAATAATGAAGTTTAACCATGTGTGCGTGAGAATGGAGGAAATAAACTGAAATTCTTCATATTGTAAGAATGATTGGCCACAAGTGTGTGTTTAGCTACTATATATATAAAAAACATCTAGTCTATCGCTATTGATTTTCCCAAATGGATATTACAACAATATTTACCCTCTAAAGCCCCACTGAAAACAGGTGATTAGATCATATCAGGAATTGGATTGCATAATAAGAATGAAGTATACTTTGTCTGAGGCTTTTGATTTCCTGAAAGTTGAAACTGCCCTAGAGATTGGGGTCTGCATTTGCATAACTGATGGAATTAACATAAGTTTGATGTGATAATCTTTTACTTGAAGTTGTAAATGGTCGTCTCTTCATTCTTTTAGCAACTGAAAGCTTTTGATGTGTATGTGGGTTTGGCTCTCTGGAAAATCAGTTTGGGGTCAAATGGTGTAATTGCTTTGCAATGCTTATGCGTCTGTGTAATAACATCTGATTTACAGTCTGATTAACAGGATTTTAAGCATGAGCCTTAACTGACATTCTTTGTTGGTCATTGCATTGCATTCGTATTAACCAGTGCCCTCTGATTTAAGGGTTAGGACTACACTTATTTGTGACTTCCTGTGACCCGTGACACATTAAATATTCTGACTAGTTGTGGCATAAAAACAAGCGAGAAGGTCATCGTTTTAGAGACAAATTTGAAGATTGAAGATACATCAAGTATAGATTTTTTGCTCAAACTCGAAATTGGCACACACCTGAAGCAGCGGACAGCTATTGCTTCCAGTGCCCAGGGTAGGGGTCTTGCTCAAGGGCACCTCAGGTGGGTATCAAATATGGAGAGAGTGCAGTTCATTTTCTCCCTCCACTTTAATTTCCTGCAATTACCTGGAATCGAACTAGCACTGGGTTACCAGTCCAACTCACTAGTCATTAGGCTACAACTGCCCCTTGTTATCCGACAGACCCAGTATTAAAATATGAAAGTTGCTAAAGTTTTCGTCACAACTTCTTCATGGAATGGATTCAACAAGATGGCAAAAATGCAGAAACATATGCCTGGATATATTGGTCCATATTGACATGATGGGATCAGATTTGTTGGCTGCACATCCATGATGTGAATCTCTGGTTCCACATATCCCAATGGGCTCAGAGTCCATTTGAATATAATTCTTGTTACATTCAAGATACTAGTTTGAGTGTTTCATTATTTAGCTGGGAATAGCTTGGTCGTCTTATCGGAATGGGCATGGTCAGCAACAATACTGGCTTTGGCCTTTGCCTAGTTGGTACTAAGAAGCCCCAAAGTATGTCAAAAAGTGATATTAAATCCCCACACCATTACACAACCAGCATATCCTTTACACCAAATTCTTTCCCCGTACCATCCAAATGTTGCAGCAGAAATTGAGACGCATCAGACCAGACTCATTTTTCCCCAGTCTTCTATATTCCAATTGCGGTGAGCCTCTGGGAATTGTAAGCTCACTTTTTTCTTCTTATCTAACACAAGTGTCACCATTATGGCTTTCTGCTTCTGTCACTAGTGGGTTTTTCTGCCACTTCGAGGTTTAAAGTGTTGTGTGTTCAGAGAAGTGTTGTGTGTTCAGAGATGCTCCTCTTATTTAAATCACCTTTCTTACCCTTTCTGATGCTCAGTTTGTACCACAGCAGATCTTTTTACCATGTCAACAGGCCTAAATGCATTGAGTTGCAACAGAATACCTTATAAAATGGCTAGTGAATATAAACATTTATGTAATTTTGAAAATGTAAACGATTATGTTGGATGTCAACATGTATTTTGTGGTGCATGGTTACATTCATAACTGTTACTAGGCCAAACAGAACTTACAATTTGAATAATCAGCCAAGCTATTTGGTGATGAGTGGAATACTTGGCATATGGTTGTTGTTTTTTCATAGCATCAGCATATGGTTTAATTAAAATTAGACTAGGACAGAATGGGATTTGAAGTTAATTCAAGATTTATATATTAAGGCTGCGTTTGCAATTTAAAAATAGAGGTTAGGGTATGAACAAATGGGGTAAAAAGGCAAGTATTAGGGGAAGTGACAAAATTAAATGTCTTTGCAAAATAAGTGTGACATTTTATATGCCTCTTTTGTACTTTTATGGTGGCTGTAAATTGTCAGGACACATCTGAAAATGTGTGCTACAGATAGATAAAACATAACAATTTTACCCAATCCAAATTTTTGGAAGTGTAAGCTTTGGAAGTAGTGTGTAAACATGATTAACACAATGTGAGGATGATTTATTTGTTAACGTGCGAAAAATTGAGATGAAAATTTTTGGAGGTTAAAAATTGTGAGTGAGGGTAAGAAACTGGGCTATAACTAGAGTTGGGTTTAACCATGTTGATCAGTGCTTGCCTGCTCACACACACTAAACATCTGCTCCACACAGGCTTATGCACAAACACACAGCCTGTCAAGCTACGCATCCTCGGATGCTGGAAGAATTTCAGATAAATGGTGGAGAGGAGGAGTGTGATGCTGTCTCCAGCCACCTGTCAGCACTAACCTTTGCTTCATCGCTGTGATGCTGTGTTTAAGCATGCACTCCGTGTGTTTGTCTTGTGTCCCCAGGGGGGCTGCCGTACTCTGTCACACCGGAGCAGTTTCATAGGGTTGACCTCTTTCTAGGTTCTACTATCTTCTGTTCTCTGAATGGGTTTAGATGTTTCTGTTCACCCAGTTTAGTCGCCTATTAACTTGTCCTGTTTGGGTCAAAGGGCACTTGTTGGAATTAGTGTTTCAATGCTCTGCACCACTGTTCCGTATAACTACCAGTGCAATGTTATTGTTTACATTGTTTACGCGTAAATTACATTAAGTTCATCCCTAGCACCTGCATTTCCATACACGTATAAAGGTTATTTCTGACACTGCTTGTGACTGTGTTGGAATTCACTCACGTCTTCTTGGAAAAGCCCCATCATACACAGCGAGGTCTTTGACTATAATGGGCTGCTCTTTAAAAGAAATAACTCCTCTTAAAAGGCCATGAAGTTTGACTGCCTATTGAAGCACAGCTTGACCTGTCTCCAACAGCACAATTACAGCTATTACATCGAAATATAAGTGAACACCAGTAGACCAGCCATAATATTTAATCTAAGCATTCTTTTTTAAAAAGAGGTAAGTCCACGGCTTCACAGCAAAAGAATATCAACACAGAGTAAATGGCCTTCTCACTCAACAAGACGAGTTCCACACAAACACACACACACACACACAGTTACGGCTACTGCTGTCACAGGTTATCAAACCCTCATCGTCTTAAAAGTGTCTCTCAAGCTTCAGCCAAACCACTCGTAGCTCTGTTACATCTTTACCGCGGCTGGGATTACCTATATATCATTCTCTTATCTTCCCTCCCACCCCTTCATCTTTTCGTTTGTCTTTCCTTGCCTTTCTCACCCTGGTGTCTAACCTCTGCTTGTCTTCTTTTTTCCAAAAAGAAAAGAAGAAAAGTATTTCTCTACTATTCCTTCCATCACAGTAGGTAATGGGACGATGCGAGTACTGTGTGCCGCTGATGGATCGCATTTTAAAAATGCCGAAAATGAGCTCTTATCATTTTTCTTCGTAACTGCTTCATTTGTTTTGATTTCTGTCCGCCTGTCACACACACCGTCAGTTCCTAAATGAACATACATGTGGTTTTTTCAGAAGTGGACGCTTAACCTCTTCACCCCGCTAGACTGCGAGTGCTCATAATGATGACGGATAGTCACATGTCTGTTAAGAGAGAGATCTGAGTTCATCTGAGACCCACTGTAAGACACCAGACTTAACTACGCCACGCCGGCGGGACCATATTTCATTAGTCTTGATTTAGGGGAATTAAGAGCATTTGAGAAATGCATGCTAGTATTTTAATAAGCTGAATGCAGGAAGGTTGTCTTTGTGCCTTTTGTCTAAAATTCTCTACAGACCGGCACACCTATAGTACTGTAAGTCCTTCATGCACTGGTGTAGGTTGAACCAGCACCAATGGGATCATTTTGAGCATTTCTTTCCGTCCTTTCTCTGTCTTTCATTCCGAATTGCTCTCTATTCTTACTTCTTCCGTGATAAAGCATCTCATATCTGTGCGTCTCTCTCAGCTCTCGGTGTCACAGTCGTCCGAGCGCCTTCTCGCTGTGATTTATGACCCACATCTACTTCTTTTCTTCCAAAAACCATTTCAGCTGGACGGAGGGATTTACGCCGAGACATAAATAAATATATACACGCCTATGATATTATAGAGCTGTCCTGCTTTTTTGATGTCTGATCTGTGGATAGAGAGAGAGAGAGATTGGGGAAAAGAGAGAGAGATGGTGAAGGTGCCATTCACATGCGTTGATGTGTGGATATTTTATTCACTAAGCAGTTGATGGTTAAAAGAGGACAGGGTTTGAATAACAAACCTAGTGTCGTTTGTAAAGATGTAGTGTTCCAGAAATCACAGATTTGGGGAAAAGCTTCTCTTACTATGACTGAAAGGGTCATCCATTTGGTTTTCATCTGGACAACCTGTTGTCGGAGAGTTTCAGTCATTTGTAGAATGATTCACCATCTTGTAAAATCAATGAAAACTGGAAAGATATGCAGCCAGTTAACCGGGATTGTCAATAATTAAGGAATTTACCACCACCGGGGGACATTAACACCAATAACTGGGAGAAACTTCAATATTTTCATAATTTTTCTTTTTTAAATAACTGCTTTTCAAATTATTTACACTTCAAATAGGACTAAATTACCTTGAAATGTAGAAAATTGTATGTTGTTCTCTAAGGCTTCGTTATCACAAAACAAGAAAAATACTTTTCCTTGCATTTTGAAAAGGTTTCACATCAACACAACAACATTTTTAAAAAACATCCACGTTTTAACACATCAACTAAAATTGCCAAACACTATATTACATATACCAGGCCAGTATTTGACGCTGCCATCGATGTATAATTTGCCATATGTATAAGATGGACATACTCTTTTGGTAAACACTTGAGCAACAACATTACCTCTGCAGATTAGTCTGGCTGCAGATTTGCACTTGCACTTTCAGGCTTGCACTCTCAACACCTGTGCCCGCTTGCATGAAAGTCCTTTAGTAATTTAACTAAGGGATTTCATTAAGATCATTGCAACAAACTTCTTATCTGTTACTCTTACCTTAGTTCCTTTTTCTAAGCGTATCACTGTAGTTTCTTTTATTTTTTTTGTTCTTGCAACCCAACTTTTATTAAGCGTACCCTTAACCTTCAAACTGAGGGATTTTTGGAAGGACTTTCATGCAAACGAGTCCTGCACTGTCCTGCCACATCGATTGTAAATGATGTCACTTGCAGAGGAAGCGTGGTTCCCTGAGAGTGCAAGCCCGAGAGTTCAAGCCTGAAAGTGCAAGTTCAAATCTGCAGCCAGACCCTTCTTGGAGGCTGGAGAATGCTGGACGTCCATCGTGGAGAAGCTGCAGGTGTGAGTAGGTCACCAGCGGGTGTTCAGGCTGGCCCACAGGATCGCCTGTCACTGGGTCTTTCTGGGTCTCATGATATCCACTCTTCCATGACCACCACAGCATCTGCTCAGGATACAGCCTGGTCCAGTATTATAGAGACTTCTAGAAGTCCTATATGCTTGGCATCATCTTTTCGTATGAGTTGTCTATAAGGTCCTCCATTGTTGGCATCTCTTCACAGGTCTTGGGTCACATCAAAGGTGCTGCACAATTTCTAGATTTCCTCTTTTGTTTCATTTCAATCTCTTTCATTTCAAGTTGTTTACTTGGACACAACCACAGGGGCATTTTCAAAAACGTCCACTTTTTGTTTTAAAATGTATGCATTTTCAGTCTTAAAAATGGGATTTTCATGTAAACGGACAGTCAAAATATATAAAATGTTTCATAATTTTGGCTGAAAACATTGTGTAATTTTGATCTCCATTGTATAAAACTAAATATAATTAATAGAGAAGTTTTAATGAGTTAATATTCAACCTATTTTTATATATTTGATGGTCGTAGAAGCAGTCTAGAAGGGCATGATGTGCAATAAACAGCAGCTGTGTGTATTTGAGTGGACGAATTGAGGAGAGGAGAGGGAGATACAGAAGAGATGGATAAGAAGAGAGAAAAGGGTGAATCCCCCAGTCCTTCCGGGAACCCAAAGAGTTGTGATGGTGACTGACAGCGGGCGTCCATTCACTCCTTCATTCATCTGCCCTTCAGAGCAGCTAATATGAATGACAGCACGGATTAAACCTCGTCTGATCTAAAAAGAGAGCAGGATAACATCTCCCTCCCTCCCAATCCTTTCTTTGCTTTTTGCTGTCCCAAAGGTCACCCCTGTCAAATGAAGAGTTTGTGTGTGTCTTCTAATCCTCCAAGGACAGAGGTGATGTTTCATTGGGCCTCAGATTTCATGGGAACCGGGTGGTCTTTGTCAATATGCCCGCCTTGACCCTCTGTATCTTTTCCCAAAATGATATTTGGTGGAAAGTTTTGCGATCTTGGGTGATGGATGAGTTTTTGATAGTGATCTGCAAGGTCTTGTCAAATCCAACAGGAAACTCAATGCTGTCTGCCTCAGATTTTGGGGTATTTTGGGCAATGTTTGCGAAGGCATTTTGAATAGGCACATTCCAGTTGAGCACACATGTTTCTTACTAATTGTCAACATAGTGACCATAGTTTCTTCCACAATAATATTGCACTTGCATACAGATATTGCTGGTGTTGGTATTGGTATTGGAATGTGCTTTTAGCAATGCCAAAAGAAAATTTGAAAAACAAGAACATTTTAGAGAGATCAGAAGTGGAAGCTATTTTAAAATCAATCAGTCAATCAGTCTCAGTAAGCATTTTTTGATTATTAATAATTCTGATAGATCCTTGTTTTGTTGTTTATGTATTTTCTTTAGATGAAGGTTTGTGTGTACACTTGTCTTATATCCCAGCGGGGACCTTAACCTAAATGCACAAACACTCATGGGGGCTCATTTGCCAAATTTAGGTCATACAAAATACTAAAAGTAATTTGAAAATTGTTAAAATGCTGATTGTTTTCCAAGTGTTGGGTTTAGGGGTGGGGGACTGAATATACTGTCAGTACAGTGTTGTTACAATCCTTGGAAATATGTCTAGGGATTTAAAAGGAATAACATTGAGATGACCAAAGGAATAAACTAATGGTAAAATGTGGCAACCACAAGTTAGCACCACAAAAGATTTATTGCTCCCCCAAACCATATATTTACAATATGTACAAACACAAATAATACAATAATACATTTAAATAATCAAGTCAGTTGGAAGAGGGAACTGAAAGTTGCGCTAGAAAATCAAAGAAAGAGGGAAATATGACAAAAATATTCCCATTATCTCCATCCAGTCCTCTAAATAAGAAAATAACTATATGAAAAGAAAAAGTCTGATGAGCCCTAAACTTACACTTACTAAAAACAAAAAAATATCAAATTAACGCACTTCATTAAACTAGTATACCTAAACAACCAACTGTTGAAAAGATAATTAATGGGATCTTTTCACGATCAAAATTTGCAACAGGTCAGTCCTGCAAGAGTTGGGTTTAGGGGTAGGTTTAGTGTAGGAGCATATAATAAGCAGTTTTAAGAGTATAACATAATAATAAATCAGCAAAACCATGCGTGTGTGTGTATTTGTGTCAGTGAGGGAGGATTTCGTCGCTTGACAATCTAAACACTACAGAAACAAAATGAAGGGCGTGCTCACACTAGGTACAGTTGCCTTGAACTGTGTCGAAGAATAATTGTCCCGTCCCCTGTCCCCGGACGGCCTGCACTCACTCTGCATTTTGCCTTCCGAGCCGGAGCATGCTTTCTTTATCGATGATGCAACTGTTCAGTTTAACAGGAAGATAAGTGTTCTCGCTCAGCACAGTGGAGATTGCTTTAGTTATATCATTTTAGTTGTTTGGGATACATTGACCGGCAGTCAAATATTTTGCCAAACATAAAAGTCAACGTGCTGCATGTATTAGGAGGTTTGCTGAAGGAGCAGCCAACGTGCAGTGAGAGGGTTTTTGTCTTTAATAAACTACGACAGTTTGCTTTCATTGAAAACTAAGAATGATTAATAAATGAATATGAAACAGTCCCTTAAGTGATGTCGTGTCTTCAGTTTCGGCCTCAAGTGCAGGCCAAAGCTCAACCGAACTGTGCTTTGGAACATCTCTTCCAACCGGGCCAGGGCCGGCCAACTGAACCATTCCTAGACCCAATTCGGAACACTCACACTTGTCAAACAAACCAGCAACGTGCCTGGGAATGGTTCAGATAGTATAGTGTGAGTGCACCCTAGTACTGTTGGTGGATTTACTTAGCTGTACTTGGGGGACTCATTTGTCACCAGAAGTTAACCAAATCTGATAAAATATGGGTCATCACAAGTCGAATAGAGTTTGGATTTGTTCATTCCATACATCCGTCAATTCATCCATATGGTGTTATTTACTAATTAATAATTAATTCTATTAATTAGCATTATTGTTATTATTGTAACTTGTATTTTTGCGTTGTTTTTATTGTATGTCTGCAGCAGTATGGTGATGCCCATAACAAATTTCCTGTTAAGGACAATAAAGTTTACTACTACTACTTATTTCTTTGTTTATGTTAAGTTTTTGGTGTTCAGGATGTTCTGCCTGTACAGTTGATGTATGTCTTGAAGTAGCCTCTCTTTAGACCTATCGCACTGTGATTCAACACGCAATTATCCTGCAAACTAATTCTGCACCAATCAATTCCGCCATTGATCAGTGATCGATCTGATGTTTACTTTTAAAAACACAGCAAGAGTATCATTTAACAGCTCTTTGTCACTGCCACGAGATGAGTTTATTAAAAATGGAAAATGTAATTATGATGGATGACCACATTCATTTGCTAAATTTATCTGTCCTCTGACTGTTTTTTCTCTCTCCTTCCCTTCCCTTGTATTTTTTGTTCTCTCTCTCTTTCTCTCTCAGGCGATATGAAATTAGTCCAGTGTGTACCGACCTTCAGGGGCAGATTCTGAAGTGCTACAGAGAAAATGCTGGGAAAACTCTGCTGTGCTCCAACATCGCCTCTCAGTACCTGCAGTGTGTCAACAATGCTAAACAGGTAATGGTGTGAGGGTGTCTGTGTTTTTGCATAACACGAGTGGCTAGTTGTAGTTTAGTTGAATCAGATCAAAATTAGCATGATGCTCGTTGTATTTTTAACTTTGATTATTAATTAATTAATTAAAATTATTAATTAATGTGAAAAAAAGGGAAAAAATGGACATTAAACTAACATATTTCCATACCCACTAAAGGTCAGTGACATGTGCAAATGATCAAATGAATATTATTACTATTATTGTTTTTGATGATGGTGATTATGTTGTTGTTGTTGTTGTTGTTTTTATTATTTATTTATGTGTTTAATTGATTCATTAATTTTGCTTATTAATAGAATTTTAATTAAATCTTAATTATTAAATAATAATAGTAGCAGTAGCAGTAATAGAAGTAGAAGTAGTTACATTATAAGCATATGTTAAAATATCTCTATAATATTTTTAAGTTGTTATTAGATTTATTAATATTTTAAACATTTTATTATATTTTTATGTTTACATACATTTACAGAAATAATACTTATGGCTGTTTTTATTTGCTTAAAGCAAAAAAATTCCTTTTGGGGGAAATCTATAGGGAAAAGACTTTTTAAAAATGCCTTTCCTTTTTAATAACAGATTTAAAAATCATTTTCATTGCACACTTGGAAACAAGTTTGCCCTTTTCAATTGCACATTACAAGTGACTTTGCACTTGCAAAGACGGAGTTCACAGTGAAACATGCATCACATTACAGACTGTACTGAATTTATATATTTCATGCAAAATGTAACTTCTTAAGTATTATTACAATTAACAAATCCAATGAGTAACACTATTATAGTACATACAGTGGGGGAAATATGTATTCAACATATATTTCTAAAGGTGCTGTTGACTTGAAAATTTTACCTGATGTTGGTAACAACCAAAGAAATCCATATATGCAAAGAAAACAAATCTAATAAGTTTACAAATAAAGTTATGTGTAATAAAATGAAATGACACAGGGAAAAGTATTGAACACATGAATAAAAGGTGTAGAAAGGCAGTGAAAGGCCTGACAGCAGTTGAAATCTCTCAGTAGTTATTCAGCAACCCGCTGCCTTTCATCAGTGTACATTAATATTAGCTGCTTCAGTCCAACATCTACATTAGCGGGATGATGACGATGAAACCAGGGTGGACATTTCAGCAAGACAATGAGCCAAAACACAGCCAATGAATCTCTTAAATGCTTTCGGAGAAAGAAAATAAAGCTGTAGAATGGCCCAACCAATCACCTGACTTGAATCCAATAGAAAATACAAAATAAAGGTCAGATTTGATCGACGAGACCCACAGAACCATCAAGATGTTTACACTCTGTTGAAGTCAGGGAAAGAAATCACACCTGAGCAATGCATTCAACTTCACTTTCCATATGAGAGGCCTCTTTAAGCCGTCATCACCAAAAGAGCCATTTATATAAACTATTAAACATATTTCAGAAGTACTTTCTTCTTGTGTCCCTCCGTTATTTTTACACCGAACTCATTTTTCAGATTTCTGTTGTTGTTTTATTTCTATGTTTGTGTTGTTGTTGTTTTTTTTATCAGAATCTGGTTCAATTCCATGTCAACAGCTCCTTTAGAAATATCATTCCCAGAAAAAAATACATATTTTATCCACTGTATATTTACCAAATCTAGTGTTTACTCTCATTTGGTGCTGAGCGGGTGTTAAATTCAGGCTCTGCATTAAAGTCAGAACTTTGCCACTTTTGCCCATAGATCCTGTGGTGTGCGTTAAATCGCATTCATGTGTGCGGTTTGTTTTGTTCGTTTTACCACTTTCCAGCAACCCTACCATACGAATTAGCATCTACAACTGCTCTTTAGCCCACAGCATTAAGATCCAGTAAAACAGCCTTTCCATCCTCTGCAAGCCCTGTAATAACACACTCTCTGCTTGACCCGCACCTCCATTTGCAAATGGAAACTTCTGCCTAGTGTTCTCTCACTTTCCGCTTGGCTACAGGCGCCACTAAGTTCACTTGAAATTGTAGGCTCAGACGAAAAGAGTCATTTCCATAATACCAGCTGACAGCTGCTGTTCTTGGTGTGAGCCTAAGTGTGTGTTAAATGAAGTAAGTAGGAACGGGGATGTGTCATTTAAATAGTGCAGTCCCACAATCCCCCTCTGCAGCATCCCTGCTCCCGAATCTGCATTGCAAGGATGGAAATGGGCAGACCCTTACCGAAAATCTCCTCTACGCACACTCCAGCAGTTCCACGCAAACACAATTTATATTCAGATGGGATTGTTCCATTAGGTTCTTACAAAGGCAGTTTTGGAGGCTTGTTTTTTTTCATATAACTTGAGAAGACTTGGCTTTTTGTGTGTGCGTGTGTTATCCTGCTACTTTTTTATATTACTTTTAAATACTTGACATTTGTTTTTATACAGGTTTTGTTAATTTGTGTTTTCTTCTTTTGCATTTTTCAAGATTTGCTTGTTAGAATACTTGGCATATTTGTTAATCGTTGTTTTTTTTATTTGGTAACACTTTACAATAAGGTTGTATTAGTTAATGCATTTACTAACATGAACAAACAATGGACAATCCATTTACTACAGTATTTGTTCATGTTAGTTAGCGTTAGTTAATAAAAAGTTGTTCATTGTTAGTTCATGTCAACTCATGGTGCATTAACTCATTTTAACAAGCATGAATTTGTATTTTATTAATGCATTAGTATATGTTGAATTATGATTAATAAATGCTGTACAAGTTGTTCAAACGTAGTTCATGTTTGTAAACACATTAACTAATGAACATTATTGTAAAGTGTGACTTTTTTTGTATCTGTGTTTTGTTGATTTTTGTTTTGTTTTGATTTTACTTCACTTGTTTTGTTTTGATTTTTACTTGTTTTGTGTTTTGTTAATTTCTGAAGATTAAAATTTTTCAAATAAGTTTTTTAGAACACTGCATATTTGTTGTTCACTGTTTTTGGGGTTTTTTGTATTAGTGTTTCGTTGGTTTTAATTTTGTGAGTTTTGTCTATTCTTTGTTTTGTAAATTTAGTTTTTGGTCTGGTTTTGTTCATTTTTGTTTTGTGATTTTATTTATTTTTTATTTTATTTCAGAGCACTTCTACATTTTGTTTTTGGTCGGTTTCGTTGAAATTTGTTTTGTGTTTTGCTTATTTTTATTTTATTTCAGAAGACTTTTTATTTTTGTTTTTGTTCTGAATTTGTAGATTTTAGTTTTGTGTTTTTTTTTTTTTTTTCAGAAGATTTAAATTTTTTTGTTAAGTTGATTTTCGTTTTGTGTATTTTTTTTATTTGTCTTCAGATTACCTCTTTTTGTTTTTGTTTATTTTTCGTTTGTTTGTTTTCATATTTCTTAAGAATAATTATTTGTCTGGTTTTGTTGATTCGTGTTTTTTTCATTAACTCCAGACCACATCTTATTTTTGTTTTTGCTCTGCTTTGTTGATTTGTATTTACTTTTGTTTGTTTTCATCTCTATATTCCATTAATTAAGTTCAGCTCTAAATTGTAGGCTCAGATGAAAAAACAATTTCCATAATATCGGCTGACAGCTGCTGTTATTCTTTTGAGTCAAAGTGTGTGTTAAAGAAAGCTAATGGGAATGGGAAAGTGTAATTTACATGGCGTCATCCTACAATCCAAAGCCATCCTGCTTCCAAATCTGCATTTTAAGAATGGAAATGTGGCAAAAGTGGACCAAAACTTTCAGGAAAAATCTCCCCCGCAATTCCATGCAAACACAATTTATATTCAGATGGGATCGTTCCATTAGACTTTTACAACGGCAGTGTTTGGGAGGCGCAAGCGAGTGAGTGTTGCCCTCTGGGGTATTAGTTTAAAGCAGCGCTGCGAATTCTGCAGCACTTAAGCAATACATCATGTAAATAAAGAGATGTTTTATTCATTGTTGTGTATGCGCCAAATTTACCTGTAGCTTCTTTAGTATCTCTAATGTTTCCCCGTTTTCTTGTTTGCGTATATGCATGCTCTTCCTGGTAAATTTAATATGGATGCCTGTGATGGCATGAGGTATTTCATGATTTTATTTACTCTGCTGTGAGGAGCAGAGGTTAGCTGTGTAATAAACTCTTATTAGTCACACAGGAATACCCACAAATAATAACAGCCAGATAACAAAATAGCTAAACTGCTATTTTGTGCTCTGGGTTTGTGTGAGAATGAGAAATGCCACTTGTTAATTCGCAGGTACAGTATGTCTAAAATATTAGCGTTTTTAAAAATATTTCCTAATGTATTTTTTCTTCTTTATTTTGCCATTTTTGTTTTTGTTCTGGTTTTACAGATTTTAACTTTGGCTTGTTTTTTAAGTAATGATAAAAATATTAGTAATTGTTGTTCTTATTACTTCAGAAAACTTGGCATTTTTTGTTTTTGTTTGTTTTCAAATTACTTCAGAAAAGTTGCACTGACAAAAATATGACAAAAAGTCATGAAATCCAATGTTTACTATGTCTACTAGAACAAATGCCTGCGAGTCTACTATATTAGTCAGTTTAAGTAATTTAGGTTAAAATGACTAGAAATTTTCATTTGATTCAGCTCAACAATATAAAACATATTTTTTTACAGTGTGGGATTTGTTTCCATTATGTTGTTTTGTGGGTTTGGTTAGTTTTCATTTTACATCAGAACTTTCCCTTTCTCGTTTTTTGTTGTTTTTGTTTTGCTTTAATAATCTATTACCCAATATACTTCCCAACAGAAATAGGTTTTGTGTATATTGTATTCATATCAGAACCCAGTCTTTTTATCTCTACATTCAATTCAGACTTTATACTCATAACTCTTCTAAAATATAATTTCTCTGCATGAGCTGTAGATTCAGCAGTGATATACTGTAGCAGTATTACTGAAGCTGAAAAACGGTCCAGGCAACACTACTAGATCTTAAGGCACTGTTTTTCAGCTGATTTTTGGATGCAGATTTAATATTGTGCATCAAATGATAATCTAAAATATTTAGCAAATTGCAAAAAAAGTTTATTATAGTAAAGTACTTACTAATTGTGCATTGAAATTTTATAATACTGGACTATCACAAACTGCATAGGTGAGCTAAAATATGCAACTATAAGTTAATATGCATATGTAATGTCGTCTTGGCTTTAAACTTGATCTTGTTTATTTATGATAATGTGAGCTTTTTTACATTTCCTTATTTCCATCTAATTTGACTAATAGTCTAACAAGTCATTAACAAGTACTTTGCAACAAAAAAGACACTGTTAGTTTAAGTGATCACCACACATAGGTTCTCCCCCAATCCCCATCATTCTGACTGCCATCTATCACCACTCCAGATTTCCATGTCTGATATGTTGTCCAGTCCCTGCCTTGTCTGTCTGGATCTGGAAGTCCCTCAGGATACGTTTTGAGAGAACAAGGGCCCGATAACACTGTATATTTGTATAAACAAGTCTTATTGAAAGAATCTAGATAAAATGTCTCTAATCAGTGGTGGCCATAGCTAAAGAGCCGAACAGGAATGAATTCCCTCGATGCAGCCTGACTAGCGGAGAGCCTAACGACAGTGATCGGTCATGGCGTTGGCTTTGTGAACGTAATTACTCCATGGTTTTATCTCCTTGGACTGATAATATTTTGGCTGTGACCTTCTTCTCCTCCTTCCATCACTTTGTAAAGCGTTGACTGCGGTACAGCCCCGAGCCGATAGTGCCCTGAGCCCAGAGATAAAGCACAACACCCTCTTCCTCCCAAAGCACCATGAATACTACTTTATCACCCGCAATCTCTCATTCGCTCTTTCTTATTCTTAACGCGTGGTCAGACTCTCTCTCTCTCTCTCTCTCTCTTTCTTTTCTTCTCTCAACTGTTGTCCAGTCTTCCGGCGTAAGAGTTTTGGACTGCAGCATCTGTTTGTGCCGAGGCGTATTTTTCAGCGGCTCAAACTTGTGTCCTTCAGAGGTTTGGGACAAATGTCACCACCTGTTCGAGTGGTTCTGTCTACTCTAGAACTTTCCGGTTATTTGCAGCATTATAAAAACGTGCTTGTGCAAAGCGTGCTCAGTGTGTTAGAGCGGCACAGAAATGTATTGTTTTTTTGTTGGGCTGTAAAGGGACTTATTAAACTTTGTTATTGCAAGTTGTACGATTTACTTCTGTAGCTCACCAATTTAACTAATTTAATGAATTATGTTCTCCCTGGTTTTTTCAATGCAATTAAAGTCTGACAAAAAGCAAAATTGGAAAATTGTATTGTATGATTATTTATATATTCTACTAAGTATTTATGTTTTAGGCCTTTTTTCATTTTGGTTGTTTTGTTTTGCTTATTTGTCACATTTTCACTTTATATATAAATATATTTCAAGAGTTCACACTTAGATATTGCTTGATTATAATATCATTTTTTATAGCTGTCCTGGGAGAGAACCCTGAGCTCGGAGATAATTGAGCCTAGGGCTCCCGCCTGGTCAATGAGCATGTAAGGGGGTATGAGATCAGGTAGTTCTCGAGAGCTCTCATTGGTAAAGGAAGAAAGGGGGAGATGGGGTGGATAGGAGGATTCTTCAAAAACGAAGAAGAGGGAGTAATGCTAGTTGGGCTATTTATAATGAGTTTGAAATGATCCAATTGGTTTACTAATGATTACAGATGAGAGACTAGCCCCGATCAATCATATGACGTGCTCCTCTCGAAATTCGTTCATATATATATATATATATATATATACTGTATATATATATATATATACTGTATATATATATATATATATATATATATATATTAGGCATGTGCCGGTATCACATTTTCATGCTGCGATTAATTGATTGAGCTTTATCACGGTATACGGTATTATCACGATATTGTAATTTTACTAGAGAAACAGGTAAAAAAACACAAAAAACTTCAGTTTCGTCAACTTAGTAACTTTAATAACTTTTTAATTAACTAAAAGTACTTCAAACATTTAAATACAATCAAATATAAATAAAACAATACACAATATAAAAGTAAACTTGAGCAATTATATCAAAGTGAATGTGCAAAGGGAAACCGTCTTCGATCAGCAATCGTGGAATGAACTGCCAACTATTCCAGCATGTTTTATGCAGCAGATGCCTTTCCAGCCACAACCCAATATTGGAAATCACCCATACACACTCATTCACACACACTCATACACTACAGTCAATTTAGCTTATTCAATACACTATTCACTCAGCCTATATTCAATAATAAACATAACAAAAACTGCCTGCTAATGCATGGGTAAATCTTCAAAGGGAACAGTGTTACATTTTAACCTTTCACCTCATCCTGCTTGCTGTTTCACTATCTAAACAATGAAAACATAATATAAGTCAAATTTGATTCATTTTGATATTATGATTAACAGACACTAAACAGCCTCGTGTAGCTGCATATTTTTATGAGCATCATCTTCACACTGCATATTTATAACAAAACAGGGCTTAAATATAACTGTCTCCTTTCATTTCCATTGAAAAGAATGAACTTTACCCTGTCTCTTTTGCAGAATATCAGTTTTAATAACCAATAATGGCCATTATAACAGTATAACGTACATTAAATTTAAACGATAAAGGTAAGCAATCAGTCAATGTGCAGAATCAGTGTATGTAGTAACATAAATTAATATATTAGCTTATCTTTGCACTCAGCCAAAACAGTTAACTGAGAACAAGTGATTCAAAAGACATAAGAATTGTTAGACAGAGACAACAAGATGAATTCAATATCACGTTTAACAACTATAGTGAGGTGAGATCATCCAGCAGATGAACTGTCTGACATGCACTATCCTCTCACCTGGGGTTTATGCTCACCCGCTGAACTAGTGGCTGCAGCTCTGGGCAGAGAGTGTGTGGTCACGTGATTTGCGTTTTTAGCCGTGTACTAGAATGAACAGAGAACTTTTCAGAATCGCTAAATGAAACGCCGGTGTATTTCCCGCGATTTCTCTGCGCCTCCCTTGCGTTTCTTCTCTCTGACTCTCGACTATTTTGACAAATACACACAGACGACGCACGCTCACACGGAGTCCAAAATAGGAGTTTGTGATTGGGCCAGCCCAATGTCAATACCGAAAAGAGCCAATGGGCTGCAGTGTCACATGGGCCGGCCCGGTCTGTCTGTCCGGGAAAAAAAGCATCTACTTTCAGAGTCACAGATCACAGCAGCGTCAATCAATAAGGCAGAAAAAAACGATTGGCTGCTAAGCCTTTTATGGGCCGATCAAATCATAAGACGATGATCAGCCCGGCCCAAAAAGTACGTCGGCCCACCGGGAAAGTGCCCGGTTTGCCAGATGGCCAGTCCGCCCCTGCGTGTGAGGACCCTGCATGCACACAGGGCTTCTACATGTGGGGATTGTTTACATCAGAGTGCGCATCAGTTCTGCGCAGCATATACGCAGTGTTTCTTCAAGCGGTTGATGGAAAATAAGCTAATGCGCGTTCTAAGAATATAAATTCGGATCTATTATTTTTCACGGTATTTTGAAGTGCCCGCGATAACAATATCGTGCATATTCATTACCGTGATTTATCGCATTACCGAATACCGGCACAAGTCTAATATATATATATATATATATATATATATATATATATATATATATATATATATATATATATATATATATATATATATATATATGTATGTATATATATATATATATATATATGTATGTATATATATATATGTATGTATGTATGTGTATATATATATATATATATATATATATATATGTATAAAATGTGAGTTCAAACAAGAACATATCTGTTTTGTTGCCCCTCCAAACCTCTCTATTGCTCTTTCGTTTTTTACAGTCTTCACGACAGACCGTGACGCCCATCTATTATCTCCACCTCACCTTCTTTCCTATACTCTCTTTCTCTCTCTCTCTCCATCTCTCCTTCTTCTCTCACTCCAGGGATTCTTATTTCCTGTTATCGAGTGCAGTAGCCTGAGAGAGATGCGTATTGACAAGAAGAAAGAGCTGCATGTTTATGTTTGGTTGTATTGGGGCTTTTTGTTTCCACTGTGGTTTTCAGTGCGGTTCAAGAATATGCTCAAATGCATTCTCTCCTTTCCTCGCATATTTTGCATGCAGATGCTGTGGAAATGCTTTCTCTTTTCTCCCACAGTTACACACATTTTGTCTCTTTGTCTTTTCTCTAGGAGAAGTTGAGGACTGGAGGTTAAGTCACGGAGCAGGAAAAGAGGAAGACCTGTTTGTATCTGTGATCTCACCGTTTATCGACTGTTGCCAATGAAAGACGCCACCCGGAGACACACCTGAGCAGAATCTGCAGTGAATTGAGAGATAAACCCTTGAACCTTCCTTTGCTTTCCTATACCTTTTCCCCTCCACTTTCCTCCTTCCTGTTACAAAGTAAAAGGTAAAAGGACAGAATCAGTAAGCAGCGATCGTAGGTTGAACTCGAGCGTTCTGAGCACCCGAACCAGAAAACACACGCTTTCTTTTGGTTCACAAATGATAGCACACAGAGAAAAAAGGCGAACTAGACACCAAATATTGCTCGCACTAGGCCCATCCATTAAGGTGGTTTAAGAGTTGGTTAGTTACTGTAGCGTCACTTATCCAGTCGTCTACCTGTGATCCACCCTGCTAACCCACCATCACACTCTCCATTGCTCTAGTCACATCTTAGTTGTGTTTTTGCGTGATGTTCGTTATCGGTTTTTGTTGTGTCATTCACATGAGGAATCAGGTTTGAGATCCTGATTTGCGTTAAGAATAAAACGTTCAAAACCCGAGCAACTTCTGAATGTGTCCTATTGTTTTTTTTTTAATAGTAGGGCATGTATAATATAGATTGATGCACTGACTAATCAAATGAATCACGCAGATTCTTATAAAGTAAGTGCTTTTCATGTTGCAAGCGAATTTGAGGTTTTAATTTAGACATTTTTACACACTTTTTTCTTTAAACGTGTCATGGCAGATCAGGGGTGTGTTTCCTAAACAACGACATAACTCGTGGCAGAACTATCATAGTACAATGCATCGTTTGGGAAAAGAATGATGTTGTCTGAGAATGAGAATGTCTTTTGTGTTCAACAGGTGTGAAATAAGGGAAGGGTGGCAGAAAAAGTGACAGAATTAACATTTTTGGGGTGAACTGTCACTTTAAGTCCAATGGTAATGCTTTTTTTTCAATCTAAATCTACTAATTAAATTGAGAGTTACATTACTATAAGTTTCTAATGCATTTATGGAATTCATAGTTGGAGATTAATAATAATAATTTAATGAAAAGCTTTTTTGATATAGGGAAATGGAAGGAAAGCAAAAGATAACTAGAAACGACAAAGAATGAACGCATTTGTGAGTGAAAGCACGTTTCTATCCTGAAGAGTAGCCTTTCTCTCTCTCGCTCTCTTTTATATCTCTTTCCCCTCCCTCATTCTCCTCACCGTTTTAAATTTATCCGTCAGACTATGCAGTGTCGCTCCAGTAGTTTTGGAGAGCAATGAAAATGCCTCTTCACTTTCAGTCTGAAATCCGCTTCACACACACATACACACATTTATAAAGTTGCCAGCCATGAGAACTCCTCTCCATGCCAGATGAACATTCTCTGTGCACTGCTGGTCTGAAAACATGGCAAACACAAACACGCCGTCTCCACTGGAGCTGTTTTCTCTCTCTCCCTAACACACACATACAGTACTGCACACGTTCCTAATGTTTGACTCCAGACACATTTTGGAAGGTGGGCTGACTAAATGAAGGCTGTTTTTCAGGAGAGGCCAAGGCTGGATGGACGTCACCACACCGTGAATTGTAAATTTCAAGGCCAAGTTTTTGTGTGTGTAGTAGTGTTTTTGTGTGTGTGTGTGTGTTTTCAGTGTCCTCAATCAGGTATGTTTGGCTCTAGTTGAAATTTTAGGCATTTTTGAAAGTTAGTCTTAAATATTTCTTCACTCCCCGTCCATCCAATATGTACAGAATGTGACTATCATTCTTTAGTAGAGAGGAATTACACTTTTGGAGGAAATATGTTTGAGCGTAGCCCATTTTTGATGATCCAACAGCCAAGTTTGGGTAGTTTAGAAGCACTCAACACAACCACAGACTACAAATAATGGTTTTATAACTATCTGTCTCTATATTTCTGAGTGGAGTGCGATGTAAATCCTTTCTAATACTCCAAAATCCATATTTAGACAGCTTTAAAATACTCCACACAACCCCATATGACACATTAGAGACTATTCTAGCAAATGAATCAGTTCTAATTGGAAGAAATGATCACCCATTATCCAAAGACACCAAGGCCAATAAGAATGCGTGATTGAATGAACGTGACCACACGCAACGCTGCAGTGTTGCGCGGAAACATACAAAATGGTTTAACACAACAAAATGGTTTCATGACTATCTGTGTCCTTCTAAATGGAGCTCAATGTAAATAATTTCTAATGCTCCAAATCTATAATTAGCTTCAAAGTACACCACATACGCCCAAATGACAAATCAGAGACTGTTCTAGCAAATTAATCAGTTCTAGTTGGAAGAAAAGATCACACTTTATCCAAAGACACCAGTTGTTTACATCTGAAGTACAGATATGGCCACTGAGATTGTGCGAGTAAATGAACGTGACCCCACCAATGCTGCAGTGTTGCGCGATACCACACAAAATGATCTACCACAAAAAAGACATGACCAGCAGGGGGTCGTTATGTAACATAGTGAACATACTGGAGATCAAAAGTTTAATGGTGTTTGCTGTGTTTTAGTATTAGGGATTTTGTAAAAATGATTAGTTTGTGTTTTTGTGGTGGATGCCACATTGGTTCTATCGCAAGAAGTCATGTTTGCTGTGTGATTTGTTGTTTGCTGCATGCTTTTATGTATACAACATCTAGTAAATCAGAAACTCTGGATCCAATCCTGAGTTGATCGAGAACCAATCGTTGGGAACCCTGAAAGAAACAAGATTGCGACCTGTTTGATTTTGTCAACTCTAAACCTACTCTGAAGCTCTAGTTAGCTTCATGCAAACAAGGGATGAGGACATAATGGAAATGTTCATATTTGGATTACCATTTCATTTTCGTTTTGTCATGCAAGTTAATCACCACATTTTTCTGTCCATTTTGCCCCTTTTTCAAGCTTCTTACATTAGTAATCCGTATCCATCTTCATCTGTGCACTAAACGGATCCCTGCGCTTTATTCCCGCCATTCTTTTTGCGTCTACCTTTTTCCAGTTGACATCGTGCCCACAACTGTTGGCTGCCTCTTCCATGGCTCTTGGTTTTCTCCATCATTGCCTCTTAGAAATCAGAGGTTAATCTTCATTCTATAAAGATTATTCCTCTCAGGGCAGATCTGGCTCTCATCTCCTCCCCTCAGAGCAGCTACAGAGGAAATACTCCTAAGTCCTCTCTACTTTATCAGTGCTTTCCCTCTCTTTCTACTTCTTTTCTCTGATAGCTTTTCAGATTGTTCCTGTTTGTGTGAATGTTTCTGCTGGCTGTAATCAAAGAGAGTTTCTCACAGAGGGATTATGGATTCTGTGTGTGTGTGTGTGTGTGTGTGTGTGTGTGTGTGTGTGTGTGTGTGTGTGTGTGTTCTTGTATACATGGTTTACAGGGACAAAAGACCAGGTTACTCACCAGCATTACAGGGTCACCATGGTATAGAGGGACACTTCCGTGACCCTGTAATTCCGAGACCCACTATGTTGTTTTATGACTCCTAATAAAGCCCCTTATTAGTTTTTTAGGCATTTGAAAAATTGACCCTACATACCATGATGTGCGTGTGTATAAATTTTACAACTGTCCCCTTAAACCATGATGTGATGTTTGCATACAATACAATTTCCCGGGAAATTTTACAACTGTCCCCTTAAACCATGATGTGATGTTTACAATTTCCCGGGAAATTTCCCTTTTCTAATGAATAGCATTTTTAAGGGTCTAAACATGCTCGAAAACTCACAAAACTTTGTACACACGCCAAAAGTGGCGAAGATTTACGTTTGATATGGGTTTCGGAAGTGAGTGTGGCAAAATGGCTCGACAGCGCCACCTATGTGCGTTTGACAGAGTAGCCCCCGAGCTACGTTTCTCACACACGTATGAAAATTAACACACAAATCAAACATGCCAAAACCTACAAAAAAGTGTCTTGGAGCGAAATCCGAAAGTGAACAGGAAGTGGGATATTTTTAAATTCCTTTTCAAAAAAGTGCAGGTTTTGCCATTTCCAGGCATTGTATTTTAACAAACTCCTCCTAGAGATTTTATCAGATCGACACCAAAATTGGCTTTTTTCATCTAAAGGCCTTGGCAATGTTAAATTGTGAGGATCCAGAGTTTTCATGGAAGGGCGTGTCCGTTTCAACCTCACAAACTTTGATGTTTCACCACGAAACAGGAAGTTGTTATATCTCAGACAGGCATTGTCCGATCTGCCTCAAAATTCACGTGTTTGATAACAGTCCTGACCTGAACACATTTACATGCCAATATCCAGTTACAGTTATAGCGCCACCTGCTGGCAACATTAAATGAAATGTTTTACACTGTAACAAACTCCTCCTAGCAATTTTATCAGATTGAATGCAAGTTCTGTTAGTATAATCCAAAGGCCTTTGTGATGATAAATTGTGAAGATCTAGAGTTTTCGCCAAAGGGCTTATCCGTAGCAGACTGACAAAGTTCAGTGCTTCGCCTTCACCACTGAGGAGGAAGTACTTATAACTCAGCCACATAATGTCTGATCTTCCTGAAAATTCACAAACTTGATGAGATTCCTCTCCTGAAGACATCTATGTTCCGATATTGAGTCACAGTCATAGTGCCACCCTTTCATTGCAAATCATCGCCACAGCGAGTTTCTTTTACATCACTACTTGGAGATTTATTTATAGTTATTTATTAATTCATTCATTTTACTTAGTTACTGATTTATCAGGGGTCGCCACAGCGGAATGATCCACCAACTACTCTGGCATATGTTATGCACAGTAGATGCCCTTCCAGCCGCAACTTAGTACTGGGAAACCCCCATACACTTTCTCAATCTCACACATGCCCGTACACTACAGCCAGTTTATTCTGTTTATTCATTCTGCAATGGCAACCCCTGATAAATCAGGGACTAAGCCGAAGGAAAGTGAGTGAATGAATAATTTTAGTTCTTTTTGAAAACAATATTGATCATGCTGCTCCCTGTGCTTGTTTTGAATATTACATGATAATATTACAACTATTTATCAGCAATTGCACACAAGTACAGCAATTTCATACTGTTTTGAATGGAGGACAATCAGAAAGACGATCAGTTATTTTCCCTATAGAGTATTTTATTCCATTGTTTCCTAACCATGTCACTTCAAAGGAATCACCACTGCCATTTTAAAATGCATTCCACTTCAAGTGAATGAGGTAATCTTACATGGACATACCCTCGACCCCTCGAGCGAATCTGCTTCAAATCTACACTCCAGAACCTGTATGTCACACAATGCAATGCAATTGTGACATCACAACAGTGTAGATTCCAGTGATCAAGGGTTTAGGCCAGTGGTTCTCAAACTTTTTTCACCTCAGAAAAATAAATGTCAGCATAGCATAGTAGACCTAATTAAGCTGCCACAGCACAGCACAGTTTAAAAACAAGGCAGATTAATTCCTATTTCTAAGAATAGTTATTATTGTCAGCTACTTTAAACATTATAAATAATTTGAATATTAACTGTGCTTGCAGGTAAAAAAAAAAAAACTTCAACGTTTAAATTAAAATGTGCTTTTAAAAATGTATCAAAAATGGCTCTGTTCTTGAAAAGTCAAAAAAAAAAAACAACTGCTGTACTTAAATGTAAAGTATTAACATGTAGTAGCTTATTCATAAAAACCTGGAAATGTTTTTGATAAATTTTGAAATATATGTTGCATGTACATATACATATTTGTATACCTTTGAAATCTAAACATTAACTTGTATTTTAATACTATTTGGAATTACATATTTAAATAAGAAATTAGATCTGCTTATTGAGGGTCATTTAGAGTATGTGTGTCAGAAAAGTGGGTGATTAAATGCATAAATACACTGCTTGACCAACTCATACGTTCACCATTTCCATGATTTGGTGCAAATAAGATTACTTTAAGTGAACTGTGAAGTTTGCGTTAACCGCACACCAACCACTGTTTTCAGGCAGACACGGGTATGGTTCGTGGTTCCTCCTGTGCACACAGAAACTAACTTTAATTATATTCCACCTCTAAGCTTCAAGCATGGCAAAAGTGCTAGAGTCTATCTTCTGTGTCCCACATCATTTGAATCACATGCGAATTAATAAGCCTAAATCTGAGGTAATTAATTAAATCAAAAGCCACTCTGCTTTACAAAACAAATAACTTTATATTTTGAAAACACACATTATTTTACACAACTACAAACACATTTAACACATTTGTAATAATTTATTTTTCCAATGATGCAGCATGGGGAGTTTGCAGTAACTGAAATGCCAACACAACAGCACAGGGGTGTATTTCCCAAACAATATAGTGATGAGTGTTTCACAAAACTTTACTTGCTCTGTCGCAGATCCATCATTTGAACTACATTAGTTATAAAGTAAAATATCCATAATGATGCTCTAAATGGGATGGAGTAACAACTACTTTCAAAAAAATCCCCATAACTTTTTTCTTTGTGCAAATTATTGCTTTACATGCACACGCATTTAAAAAAAAATCCAATATTAGTCTTGGAAAAAAACATGCACTCGTTTTCCATATTAAATGTAATATATATAAATGGCACATATACGGCATGTGTTTCCTTTATGCATATTATTGAGAATATTACATATTATATTCTAAAACATAAAATCACTTACAAAACTCTAACTCATATTCTAATGTTATATATAAATTGTCACGTTAAT
Source organism: Danio aesculapii (assembly GCF_903798145.1). Taxonomy (NCBI): domain Eukaryota; kingdom Metazoa; phylum Chordata; class Actinopteri; order Cypriniformes; family Danionidae; genus Danio; species Danio aesculapii. The sequence continues at coordinate 43,867,004 of NC_079438.1, forward strand.
TTACAGTAGGCTATTTATTAAGAAATAAAATAAAAAACAATATCCTACCTAATAATAATAAATTTATAATAATAATAATAAAAAAAAAAAATATATATATATATATATATATATATATATATATATATATATATATATATATATATATATATATATATATATATATATATATAGTTGAAGTCAGAATTATTAGCCCCCCTTTGAATTAATATTATTATTATTTTTTTTTATTTCCTAGATGATGTTTAACAGAGCAAGGACATTTTCACAGTATGTCTGATATCTTTTTCTTGTGGAGAAAGTCTTATTTGTTTCATTTCAGCTAAAATAAAAGCAGTTTAAATTTTTTTAAAAACCATTTTAAAGTCAAAATTATTAGCCTCTTTAAGCTATTTTTTTGTCTACAGAACAAACCATCATTATACAATAACTTGCCTAATTACCCTAACCTGCCTAGGTAACCTAACAAATCTAGTTAAGCCTTTAATTGTCACTTTAAGCTGTAAAGAAGTGTCTTGAAAAATATCTAATAAAATATTATTTACTGTCATCATGGGAAAGATAAAATAAATCAGTTATTAGAAATGAGTTATTAAAACTATTGTGTTTAGAAATGTTGAAATTTTTTTCTATCCGTTAAACAGAAATTGGGAAAAAAAATTACACAGGGGGGCTAATAATTCAGGGGGGCAAATAATTCTGACTTCAACTGTGTGTATATATATATATAATTTTAAGTAGTCTATAATGTTTTTTTTAATAATGTCTACTTTTACAAATTTGACACATTCAAATCACTGCTCCAGCAATGTTCTAGCCCAGGTGTCACCAATCTTGTTCCTGGAGGGCCGGTGCTCTACAGATTTTAGCTCCAACTCTAATCAAACACACCTGAACAAGCTAATCAAGGTCTTACTAGGTATACTTGAAACATCCAGGCAGGTGTGTTAAGGTAAGAAGGAGCTAAACTCTGCAAGGACACCGGCCCTCCAGGACCGAGATTGGTGACTCCCATTCTAGCCTATAGGCCAATGTCATATACAGTACATACATTTCTTAATAAATAGCCTGGGCTACTATAAACTAAAACCATTGACGTAGCCAATATATTTTTGTTTTCACAAGCTTTAGAGACATAATGTACATTCTGCATTCCAGGTCACCTATAGCTTTTGTCATGAGCCACGGCTGCATTCAACATTGCACAAATGATTTCAAAGTGCACCACGAAAGGAGCACAAGTGTCAGTATGATGATTGCTCAAACTGAACTGCAAAAAATACTTTGAAAGCAAATTAGACGTAAAAGAGATTGCTTTAATGTTTCTTTTTCTTTTTTTTTTAAATCATTCTAAGTTTAAATGTTGGAACGTTCTATATGAATAGGGCTTGGTGGGGATAACTGGGAATAGAACACAACCTTGAACTATTATTCTAACTACAGCTCATCCATCCATATGTCTTTTTATTCATCCATCCATCCATAAATCTTTTTTCCATCCGTCCATCGATCCATCTATATGTCTTTTCTCCATCCATCCATCCATGTCTTTTTTTTATCCGTCCGTTCATCTGTCCGTCCATCCATTCATCTGTCCGTCCATCCATCCATCCATCCATCCATGTCTTTTTCCATCCATCTGTCTATCCGTTCATTCATCCATCTGTACATCCATTTGTCTGTCCATCCATCCATCCATCCATCCATCCATGTCTTTTTTTCCATCCATCCATCTGTTCATCCATCCATTCATCCATCCTTCCATCCATCCATCCATTCATAGACATCAGTTCATCACTCATATTTGTGTAACACCATCATGGTATACCTGGACATGGTTTGATATAGCAGGACTTGTGTATGCAGTCCCATAGACACTAGTTAATTACTATGTCACTCAAATGTGTGTAACATCATGATGGTGTTCCAAGACAAAGACAAGTTACTAAGCCTCTAGTGTGTTTATTTGAATTTAACAAAAAAACTTACAAACAGCTGGTGCAACCCTACCCAGTTCATCACTATGTCACTCATATGTGTGTAACACCATCATGGTATACAGGGACACGGTTTGATATAGCAGGAGTTGTGTATGAAGTCCCATAGACACAAGTTTATCACTATGTCACAGGTGTGTAACACCATCATAGTATACAGGGACATGGTGTGGTATAGCAGGACGTGTTCATGTAGTCCTATAGAGGCCAGTTCCTCATGGTGTCACTCATTTATGTGTAACACCATCATGGTATACAGGGACATGGTTTGACATAGCAGGACTTGTGTATGCAGTCCAATAGACACCAGTTAATTACTTTGTCACTCATATGTGTGTAACATCATGATGGTGTTCCTAGACAAAGAGAAGTTACTAAGCCTCTAGTGTGGATTTTTCATTTGAATTTAGGAAAGAACTTACAAACAGCTGGTGCAACCCTACCCAGTTCATCACTGTGTCACTCATATGTGTGTAACACCATAAAAGTAAACAGTGACATCGTGTGGTATAGCAGGACTTGTGTATGTAGTCCCATAGAGACAAGTTCATCACTGTGTGACTCATATGTGTGTAACCACATCATGGTATACAGGGACATGGTTTGGTAGAGCATGACTAGTGAATAAAGTCCTATAGACGCCAGTTCATCACTGCATCTCTCCTTTGTGTGTGATACCATCATGGTATACAGGGACATGGTGTGGTATAGCAGGACTTGTGTATGTAGTCCCATAGAGACAAGTTCATCACTGTGTCACTCATGTGTGTCTAACCACATCATGGTATACAGAGACATGGTTTGGTAGAGCATGACTAGTGTATAAAGTCCCATAAACACTAGTTTATCACTGTGTCACATGTGTGTAACACCATCATGGTATACAGGGACATAATGTGGTTTAACAGGACTTGTGTATGTAGTCCCATAGACTCCAGTTCATCACTGTGTCACTCATATGTGTGTAACACCATCATAGTATACAAGGACATGGTGTGGTATAGCAGGACTTCCGTATGTAGTCCCATAGAGACCAGTTCATCACTGTGTCACTCATATGTGTGTAACACCATCATGGTATACAGGGACATGGTTTGGTATAGCATGACTAGTGTATAAAGTCCCATAGACACTAGTTCATCACTGTGTCACACGTGTGTAACACCATCATGGTATGCAGGGACATGGTTTGGTATTGCAGGACTTGTGTATGTATTCCCATAGACTCAGTTCATCACTGTGTCACTCATATGTGTGTAATACCATCATGGTATACAGGGACATGGTGTGGTATGGTGGGACTTGTGTATGTAGTCCTATAGATGCCATTTCATCACTGAATCTCTTCTATGTGTGTAATACCATCATGGTATACAAGGACATGGTTTGATATAGCAGGAGTTGTGTATAAAGTCCCATAGACGCCAGTTCATCACTGTGTCACTCATATGTGTGTAACACCATCATAGTATACAGTGACATGGTGTGGTATGGCAGGACTTGTGTTTGTAGTCCTATAGACACCAGTTCATCACTGCATCTCTCCTATGTGTGTAATACCATCATGGTATACAGGGACATGGTTTGGCAGAGCATTAGTGTATAAAGTCCCATAGACACTAGTTCATCACTGGGTCACACGTGTGTAACACTATCATGGTATACAGGGACATGGTTTGGTATTGCAGGACTTGTGTATGTAGTCCCATAGACTCCAGTTCATCACTGTGTCACTCATATGTGTGTAACACCATCATGGTATACAGGGACATGGTTTGATATAGCAGGACTTGTATATGCAGTCCCATAGACACCAGTTAATTACTATGTCACTCAAATGTGTGTAACATCATGATGGTGTTCCAAGACAAAGACAAGTTACTAAGCCTCTAGTGTGGCCGTTTTATTTGAATTTAAGAAAAAAACTTACAAGCAGCTGGTGCAACCCTACCCAGTTCATCACTGTGTCATTCATATGTGTGTAACACCATAATAGTATACAGGGACATGGTTTGGTATAGCAGGACTTGTGTATGTAGTCCTATAGACACAAGTTCATCACTGTGTCACGCATATGTGTCTAACCACATCATGGTATACAGGGACATGGTTTGGTAGAGCATGACTAGTGTATAAAGTCCCATAAACACTAGTTTATCACTGTGTCACACGTGTGGAACACCATCATGGTATACAGGGACATGGTGTGGTATTGCAGGACTTGTGTATGTATTCCCATAGACTCAGTTCATCACTGTGTCACCCATATGTGTGTAACACCATCATGGTATACAGGGACATGGTGTGGTATGGTGGGACTTGTGTATGTAGTCCTATAGATGCCATTTCATCACTGAATCTCTTCTATGTGTGTAATACCATCATGGTATACAAGGACATGGTTTGATATAGTAGGAGTTGTGTATAAAGTTCTATAGACACTAGTTCATGACTGTGTCACTCATATGTGTGTAACACCATCATAGTATACAGTGACATGGTGTGGTATGGTGGGACTTTTGTATGTAGTCCTATAGACGCCAGTTCATCACTGTGTCACTCCTATGTGTGTAATACCATCATGGTATACAGGGACATGGTGTGGGATAGCAGCACTTGTGTATGTAGTCCCATAGGCAACAGTTCATCACTGTGTCACTCATATGTGTGTGTAACACCATCATGGTATACAGGGACATGGTGTGGTATAGCAGGACGTGTGTATGTAGTCCCACAGAGGGCAGTTCCTCATGGTGTCACTCATATGTGTGTAACACCATCATGGTATACAGGGACATGGTGGGGTATAGCATGACTAGTGTATAAAGTCCCTTAGACAATAGTTCATCACTGTGTCACATGTGTGTAACACCATCATGGTATACAGGGACATGGTGTGGTATAGCAGGACGTGTATATGTAGTCCCACAGAGGGCAGTTCCTCATGGTGTCACTTATATGTGTGTAACACCATCATGGTATACAGGGACATGGTTTGGTATAGCATGACTAGTGTATAAAGTCCCATAGACGCCATTTCATCACTGTGTCACTCATATGTGTGTAACACCATCATGGTATACAGGGACATGGTGTGGTATAGCAGGATTTGTGTATGTAGTCCCATAGAGACCAGTTCATCACTGTGTCACTCATGTGTGTAACACCATCATGGTATACAGGGACATGGTTTGGTAGAGCATGACTAGAGTATAAAGTCCCATAGACACTAGTTCATCACTGGGTCATACGTGTGTATCACCATCATGGTATACAGGGACATGGTTTGGTATTGCAGGACTTGTGTATGCAGTCCCATAGACACCAGTTAATTACTATGTCACTCATATGTGTGTAACATCATGGCGTTCCAAGACAAAGACAAGTTACTAAGCCTCTAGTGTGGACTTTTCATTTGAATTTAAGAAAGAACTTACAAACAGCTGGTGCAACCCTACCCAGTTCATCACTGTGTCACTCATATGTGTGTAACACCATAATAGTATACAGGGACATGGTGTGGTATGGCAGGACTTGTGTATGTAGTCCCATAGACACCAGTTTATCACTGTGTCACTCATATGTGTGTAACACCATCATGGTATACAGGGACATGGTTTGGTAGAGCATGACTAGTGTATAAAGTCCCATAGACCAGTGGTTCCAGTGGTTGATACGGAGCATTGGTGGTCGTGGATATAACTGAGCCATGGTTATATGGACACGCCGACCCTGATGATAACGGTGCTGTGTTCTCACGGGTAGTGTCTGATATTGCACAGATGCTATTGACAGATACCTTATTATTTGCATACGTCATTTTAATAGTAATACCGGTCTTTTCATGAGCTGCAATATTAGATTAATCTTAGTGGGTGCAAGCCTGTTAGCGATGGTGTACGTGGTGTTATATTTTACATATAGCTGCCACTTGTACGGCTGACGATTCTGGCGATTAAATAAAGGATTAAATAAATACTCTCGTGCTTAAATGTGTAGATGTGGCAAACAGTTACCTGAAAATTCAATCTCACAGAATTTACAGTGAACGCTTTAGTTATTTTCAGAGCGGACTTGAAGCCAATGGAAGTCTTTTATCCACTCTTCAATAAGTGTAGATGGTGGATTAACATTCACCACATGATCAGGAATCAGATGTGCTATTATTTTTAGCTTTAGGTGTTTCTAAGACAAAATCTGTCAGTGTTGTTTTCATTCTCTCATCTTCAGCGCTTTACATTTTCGCGGTAGTAGCTCCTGTCATCTGAAGACAGGAGGCGTTTACTGAGTGATTGACAGCTGATTTTAGCCAATCCATTCATGTTCAGTTCTTAGAGCAGTGGGTCAATAAGAAGAGCACGAAGGCGGGGCAAACGTTGCGGGCTTTGTTTACTGCGGCAAGTTGACATGACAAGTTTTAAACTGTTCCTGAGTGCTGCGTTTCAAGTACAAAGATGCATTCTGCCCGAATGTGTCCTGAATACTTTATGAATTCATCAGTAATATCTTTTAAAAAATCTGAAAATTTTAGCTTTCACTTGTAATACTGAAAAATATTTATTATAATCACTGAAAATTACACAATTTTAAAATCACTCTCGCGACCCCTTGAAATTATTCTGCGACCCACACAGGGGTCACGACCCGCAGTTTGAGAACCACTGCCATAGACACTAGTTAATCACTGTGTCACATGTGTGTGACACCATCATGGTATACAGGGACATGGTTTGGTATAGCAGGACTTGTGTATGTAGTCCCATAGACACCAGTTCATCACTGTGTCACACATATGTGTGTAACACCATCATGGTATACTGGGACATGGTGTGGTATGGCAGGACTAGTGTATGTAGTCCTATAGATGCCAGTTCATCACTGCATCTCTCCTATTTGTCTAATACCATCATAGTATACAGGGACATGGTTTGGTATAGCAGGACTGATATGTGTGCAACACCATCGTGTGCTACAAAGACATGTTTCGGTATAGCAAGACTTGTGTATGCAAATCCATAGACACCAGTTCATCACTGTGTTACTCATATGTGTGTAGCACTATCATGGTGTTCAAGGACATGGCTTGGTATAGCAGGACTTGTGTATGTAGTCCAACAGACTCCAGTTCATCACTGTGTCACTCATATGTGTGTCTTATACCATCTTGGTATACAGGGACATGGTTTGGTATAGCAGGACTTGTGTGTGTAGTCGTATGGACACCAGTTCATCACTGTGTCACGCATATGTGTGTGTAACACCATCATGGTATACAGAGAAATGGTTTGATATAGCGGGGCTTGTGTATGTAGTCCCATAGACACCAGTTCACCGTTGTGTTACTCATATGTGTGCAACACCATCGTGTTCTACAAAGACATGTTTCGGTATAGCAAGACTTGTGTATGTAAATCCATACACACCAGTTCATCACTGTCATTCATATGTGTGTAACACCATCATGGTATACAGGGACATGGTTTGGTATTGCAGGACTTGTGTATGTAGTTCCATAGACACCAGTTCATCACTGTGTCACTCATATGTGTGTAACACCATCATGGTATACAGGGACATGGTGTGGTATAGCAGGACTAGTGTATGTAGTCCCATAGACACCAATTATTAACAAATTAAGAGTTGTAACACGTAGTTAATTCATAATTTAAGCATTAACTCTACATTAATCTACATTTGTAAGCAGTTTACAAATACAACTGCAAATTTATTGCATTAATTCATTTTTTCTATTTAGAATATAACTGAGACTTTAATTGTCACAAAACTACTTGAAGTCGTTAATAAAGCACCGTGGTCTTTAAGTAAAGTGTTTAATATAATCATATAAGGACAGATGTTGACAAGCGTCTGCATGTTTATGGTTTATCATTTCTTTTATCTTCCTTTTCTCAATGTAGATTACACTCAATGTCTGGAGGGATTTAATGTTATAACGATACACCTTGTATGACAAACCTTTTTGACTTTTATTCATTCTCAGGATATGTATTCTTGATATCAACAATTCAGTTCTTGATATCAAAAAGGTAATTGTTAATATCATAAATGTAATTGTTGATATCAGCAATTGTATTTTCACTAGTTAAGTGTCACCATAGGCTGCCATTCAAATTTAATTGTTGTTATCAAGAAATACTTTTTAACTAGTAAAGATATTTATTTTTGATATCAACAATTGTCAATGTTGTTAATGTTGACAATGTTCATTTCTGATATCATGAATGTAATTGTTACTAGTGAGATTAGTAATTTTAGATATCATAAATTACTTCCCTAATTGTTGATATCAGAAATACATTTTTAGATATCAGAAATAACAAATGTAACATGTTGAAATATAATTGCAGATGTCAAGAAATATGTCAAGCCATTTTGACTTTTATTCATTCTCAGGATATGTATTCTTGATATCAACAACCAACTTTCTTGATCTCAACAATTCAGTTCTTCATATCAAAAATTAAATTGTTGATATCAAAAATTGAATTGTTGATATCATCAGTTACATTTATGATATCAAATATTTAATTTTTAATATCAAGAATTGAATTTTCACTAGTTAAATGTCACCATAGACTGCCATTCAAATTTAATTGTTGATATCAATAACTGATTTTTTACTAGTTGAAATGCAACTCTTGATATCAATAATTTATTTGTTGATATGAAAAATGTAATTGTTGATATGAGAAATTAAATTATTGATATCAAGAAATACTTTTCAACTGGTAAAGCTGTTCATTTTTGATATCAACAATTGGTTTGTCACAAGTGATAATGTTCATTTCTGATATCATGAATGTATTGATATCAGAAATACATTTTTAGATATCAGAAATAACAAATGTAATATGGCAAGCCATTTTGACTTTTATTCATTCTTAGGATATGTATTCTTGATATCAACAATTAGTTCTTGATATCAAATAAGGTAATTTTTGAAATCAATATTACATTTTAACTAGTAACAATATTAATTGCTTTTATTGCTTCACCGGATATGAATTTTTCATGTAAAAAATTAAATTGTTGATACCAAGAGTCCGAATTCTTGATATCAACAACTTAATTGTTAATATCCAGAATATGAATTGTTGATATCAGGAATTGCATTTCCACTAGTAACAATGTTAATCCTTGATATCAACAATCATTTAATCATTAAAATGTTCATTCTTGATATCAGAAGCTGAATTTCAACTAGTAAGAATTATAGTTCTTGATATCTGTAATTGTATTTTCACTAGTTAAATGTCACCATAGACTGCCGTTCAAATTTAATTGTTGATATCAAGAATTGATTACTTACTAGTTAAAAATTTTATTTTACATATCAGAAAAACAATCCTTACTTGTAAAAGCATTTATTTTTGATATCAGTTGTCATATGGATGCTAGTGCAAATGTCTATTCTTGATATCAACAATTGAATTGTTACTAGTAAAAATGTCAATTCCTGATATCAAGAACTTATTTTCACTTGTTAAAATGTTAATTCTTGATATCTGCTATTATATTTCAACATGTTACATTTGTTATTTCTGATATCTAAAAATGTATTTCTGATATCAACAATTAGGCAAGTAATTTATGATATCTAAAATGACTAATTTCACTAGTAACAATTACAATCATGATATCAGAAATTAACATGGTCACTAGTGACAAACCAGTTGTTGATATAAATAATGCATATCCAGAGAATGAATAAAAGTCAAAACTGCTTGCCAAACTGGATATGCATTCCTGATATCAGAAACTAAACTGTTAATTTCAAAAATTATATTGTTACTAGTAAAAATGTCAATTCCTGATATCAAGAACTTAATTTCACTGGTTGAAATGTTAATTCTTGATATCTGCTATTATATTTCAACATGTTACATTTATGGCAAGCCGTTTTGACTTTTATTCATTTTCAGGATATATATTCTTGATGGCAACAATTCAGTTCTTGATATCAAAAAGGTAATTGTTAATATCATAAAATGTAATTGTTGAAATCAAAACTGAATTGTTGATATCAAGAATTAAAAATGTGGATATAAACAATTTAATTGTTGATATCAACTGTTACATGTATGATATCAAAAATGACATTTTTAATATCAAGAATTGTATTTTGCCTAGTTAAATGTCACCATAGGCTGCCATTCAAATTTAATTGTTGATATCAAGAATTGATTTCTTACTAGTTGAAACGCAAATCTTGATATCAATTATTTATTTGTTGATATGAAAAATGTAATTGTTGATATCAATAATTTAATTGTTGATATGAGGTAAAGATAGTAAAGATATTCATTTTTGATATCAACAATTGGTTCGTCACTGGTGACAATGTTAATTTCTGATATCATGAATGTAATTGTTACTAGTCAGAAATAACAAATGTAACATGTTGAAATATAATTGCAGATGTCAAGAATTAACATTTCAACCAGTGAAATTAAGTTCTTGATATCAGGAATTGACATTATTACTAGTAACAATATAATTTTTGATATCAAAAATGCATATCCAGTTTGGCAAGCCGTTTTGACTTTTATTCATTCTCAGGATATGTATTCTTGATATCAACAATTTAATTCTTGATATCATGAATATAATTGTTGATATCAAAGATTTAATGGTTGATATCAACAATTTCATTTATAATATCAGGAATTGAATTTTCACTAGTTAAATGTCACCATAGGCTGCCATTCAAATTTAATTGTTGATATCAAGAATTGATTTCTTAGTTAAAATGCAACTCTTGATATCAATAATTTAATTGTTGATATGAAAAATTAAATTCTTGATATCAAGAAATACTTTTCAACTAGTAAAGATGTTCATTTTTGATATCAACAATTGTCAATGTTGTTAATGTTGACAATGTTCATTTCTGATATCATGATTGTAATTGTTACTAGTGAAATTAGTAATTTTAGATATCATAAATTACTTGCCTAATTGTTGATATCAGAAATACATTTTTAGATAAGAAATAACAAATGTAACATGTTGAAATATAATAGCAGATATCAAGAATTAACATTTCAACCAGTGAAAATAAGTTCTTGATATCAGGAATTGACATTATTACTAATAACAATTCAATTGTTGATATCAAGAATAGACATTTGCACTAGCATCCATATGACAACTGATATCAAAAATAAATGCTTTTACAAGTAAGGATTGTTTTTCTGATATGTAAAATAAAATTTTTAACTAGTAAGTAATCAATTCTTGATATCAACAATTAAATTTGAACGGCAGTCTATGGTGACATTTAACTAGTGAAAATACAATTACAGATATCAAGAACTATAATTCTTACTAGTTGAAATTCAGCTTCTGATATCAAGAATGAACATTTTAACTAGTGAAACTGAATTGTTGATATCAAGGATTAACATTGTTACTAGTGGAAATGCAATTCCTGATATCAACAATTTGCATTTTGGATATTAACAATTAAGTTGTTGATATCAAGAATTCATATCCGGTAAAGCAATAAAAGTAAAAACGGCTTGCCAGAATAGCCGTTTTGTCTTTTATTGATAACAGGATATAAATTCTTGATATCAAAAATTAAATTGTTGATATCAAAAATCCGAATTCCTGATATCAACAATTGTATTTCTGTGAATGGTGACATCATTGCTGATATCAAGAATTAACGTTGTTACTAGTTGAAATGTAATATTGATATAAAAAATTTATTCACCTTTTCAATTACCTTGATATTTTTGTATTCAAGAACTGAATTGTTGATATCAAGAATTAAATTGTTGAGACCAAAAATACATATCCTGAAAATGAATAAAAGTCAAAATGGCTTGCCAAACCTCTTATGAGACTGTTCTGTACCTTTTATGGTACAATTGAAATAAACATACACAATTGTTCTCATAAAAAAGGTACGTCAGTGTTGGACAATATCTATGAAAATAAATATTACTGTAAAGGCAAAGTGATTTTATGAATAATTTCCATAGTAAAGCACGAATCATCATTTAAAAGCATATGTTTAAGGAAACTCTTAAACATTAATTATTAAGTTCTATAATGCAAAACAACTGATAAAATAAAACTGTAGGTATTGTAAACTAAACATTTAAGGCATTTTTAATAAACATTTGGTAAGCATTTTCTGATAAATACAGTTTCATTATTGATATCTGCACCTTTTGGCATTTGCCTTCCACTGTGCACATGAGCAGGCAAAAGTCCTGCAAAGTGTTCATGCAGACATTTTAGTATTATAAAACTAATCAAACATTGAGCATACAGTATCTTGTTACAATTCATTCATTCATTTTCAGCTTACTCCCTTTATTAATCTGGGGTTGCCACAGCGGAATGAACCGCCAACTTATCCAGCATATATTTTACGCAGCGGATGCCCTTTCAGCCGCAACCCATCACTGGGAAACATCCATACACACTCATTCACACACTACAGTCAATTTTAGCATACCCAAATAACCTGTACCACATGTGTTTTGACTGTGGGGGAAACCGGAGCACCCGGAGGAGACCCTCGCGAACACGGGGACAACATGCAAATTCCACACAGAAATGCCAACTGGCCCAGCCGAGGCTCGAACCAGCAACTTTCTTGCTATTAGGCGAACGTGCTACCCACTGCGCCACCACATCTCCTTCACACTGCAATACTTTTTGCATAATTCAATTTCCATTTTAAAATTAAGTACATTCAATTACAAAGCTATTGTGTGGAAATAGGAGGAAAAAAAATTATATTGTAGATGGGAGAAAGTATTTCTGTAACATTTTTGTGAAAAGTGTTGTGAAATGTTTAGCAAAAATAGATCTTTTGATTTGTTAAAGTATTTTTATTCTTTATTGTAAATGTAAAAGGTGCATTTACACAAAAAAGAAACCTTTAAAAAAAAACATTGTTTAAAAGTGTATTTGATGTTTAATAGTTACTGAAAGTAAGTTGACCCATGATTTTGGATATTGCAAAATGCCTTTAAATAGTTCTTAAAGGAACAGATTTGACACTGTTAAAGTACGAAGTGTTTTGTCACTAGTGGTACCTTCATGGATCAGATTTGTACGTTTGATCAAGGTACAATATTGTATCTGCATGTTATAAAAACCAAAGGTACATTTTGTTTTCTCATGGTACAAATCATGTCCTTAAAGGTTCAAACTGCAATGGTACAAATTTGTTTCTTTGTCTTAAAATACAATTCTGTTCCATTTAAAGTACTGCCCCAGTGACAAGGGACAGTACCTTCTTCGGTACAACATTGTACCATTTTTTTCTGAGAGTGCAGGCCAGGGTTACACTTTTCTATATTACTTTTTTGTCTATTTTGATGACACGATAAGGTACATTGCTCAAAGAGAAGATTTGTCAAGTTTTCAGACACAATTAGTTCTGTAGTCCTACACCCTATTTAAACTAAGGACACCATTTTAACTTTTGAGTTATGATATTCTCTGTCTATTCCAATCTGATATATTGTTTTGTCAAAATAACACTATGACATAGGCAGGTCACAAAAAAAGCATTTACTTATTTTATTTTTAAAAATCTTATTTTATAATTTAATAGTTGTTGGTCTTAAGGTTAAACACATTTATTGTTATGATTACAGATTAAAAATGTAAATTAAAAACTGATCTTTGACTAAACAAGAGTTGTTTTTGTGCATCTGCTTCTACCGTCTTTGCTCTTGGTCTGATTAAAAGCGAATTGTGGGAAAACCAAATCACATTAATATTAATGAGCTCATTACCATAGGTATTTCGGTAACACTTTATAATAACTGCACACTATGAATCATTTATTAAGCATTAGTAAATAGTGAATTTCTTATTTGTTAGGCATTAACTCTACATTAATAAACGTTAGTAAGCTGTGTATAACTGCTAATACAAATGCTGTATTCTTGACTTACAACCACATTCATAATGTGCTTAATACTTAATACTTAGGACTTTCCTACTTTGTTAATGATTTATTTTTCATTACTTAAGTATGTATTGCATTATTTACAAACCATTTATTTAAGAATAGTTGGTGTTTTTTAAAGATCATTCAGAATGAGTTAGTAAATGATTAATAAACTATTGAAATCAACATTTATAAATCTTTTTATTCAGGCATATACTAATAGTTAATTTGTATGTTAATAAATGCTTTATTAACTCCATTTCATCCAGTTTTGTGACCTAATCTAAAGTGAGGACTATTTATGCTTTATAAATCCCTTATAAATGACAATTAAAGGCTCAGTTAAATTCTAAACAGGAAAAACAAACTTAAACAACATTATTCATTCCTATTCATTTAAAGATGCACAAATGAAACTGTATCAAATAAAAAATAAATCTCTGCAACCTTACGTGAAATAAAATTACTGTACAGTTTAATCATTGCATCTTATTATATTGTTAAATTACTATATTGCTGTTGTTTTATCCAATTTTCTGTCGTATTTTGACTCCTGTTATTCAGCAATGTTTAAACTTTACAGTAATTTTACTTTTTAGATAAGTTTGCAATGATGATTGTTCAATTGATACTGAGCCTTTAATTGTCATTCATAAGGGATTCATAAAGCATACGTAGTCCTCACTTTAGATTAGGTCACAAAGCTGAATGAAGTTGAGTTAATAAAGCATTTATTAACATACAAATTAACTATTACTATATACCTGAATAATAAGATATATAAAAGTTGATTTCAATAGTTTATTAATCATTTACTAACCATCGACTATTCTTAAATACAACTGGTTTGTTAATAATGCAATACTTAATTTAGTAATGAAAAATAAATCATTAAAGTATGAAAGTCCAAGTATTAAGCACATTATGAATGTGGTTGTAAGTCAAGAATAGATCATTTGTAGCTGCAGTAATAAACTGCTTACTAACGTTGGTTAATGTTGAGTTAATGCTTAACAGATAGGGAATTCACTAGATGCTAATGCTTAATAAATGATTCATAAGTGTTACCGGTATTTCTACATGTAAAAATGATATTTCTAGATATCTGCAACAATAATTTTACTAGTTAAAATATCATTGAAGATATAAGTAATTATATTTTCACTAGTTGTAAAGCTACATTTTGATACTAGTTGAAATGTTAAATCTTGATATTAGTTAGATATATTTCAACATGTTAATTTGTTATTTCTGATATCTGAAAATGGATTTCTGATATGAATATAAATTATGATATCTAAATTGTCTTTCTTACTAGTAACAATTGCATTTATGATATCAGAAATTAACATTTTCACTAGATCAAATATTACAATTTTTACTAGTAACAATTCAATTGTTGATATCAAGAATAGACATTTGCACTAGCATCCATATGACAACTGATATCAAAAATAAATGCTTTTACAAGTAAGGATTGTATTTCTAATATGTAAAATAAAATTTTTAACTAGTAAGTAATCAATTCTTGATATCAACAATTAAATTTGAACGGCAGTCTATGGTGACATTTAACTAGTGAAAATACAATTACAGATATCAAGAACTATAATTCTTACTAGTTGAAATTCAGTTTCTGATATCAAGAATGAACATTTTAATGATTAAATGATTGTTGATATCAAGGATTAACATTGTTACTAGTGGAAATGCAATTCCTGATATCAACAATTCATATTCTGGATATTAACAATTAAGACTTCGGATATTTTGATATCAACAATTTAATTCTTGACAGGAACAATTCATATCCGGTGAAACAATAAAAGTAAAAACGGCTTGCCAGAATACTTTTATAAATGCTTTTATTGATAACAGGATATAAATTCTTGATATCAAGAATTAAATTGCTGATATCAAGAATCCGAATTCCTGATATCAACAATTGTATTTCTGTGAATGGTGACATCATTGCTGATATCAAGAATTAACGTTGTTACTAGTTGAAATGTAATATTGATATAAAAATTACCTTATTTGATATCAAGAACTAATTGTTGATATCAAGAATACATATCCTAAGAATGAATAAAAGTCAAAATGGCTTGTCATACTCCTAGTAGGGAAAAAATCCCTATATTATAGCCAAGAGCACATAGTATGCCATACTATGTGCCATAGTATGAACATTTTTTTTTTACCAATTTTAGAGCATTTATAATGAAAGTAATAATAAATAAAAGTAAAATGCATATTTTCCAAAGTAAATGCATATTTCACACAGAGGCATCATTTACATTATATTAAGGCATACATGCCTTGATACCCACGGTTCATCTTAATGTCTAAAGGAAAAGTCTAAAAGATGTCATTTGGACAATTGTACTTCAATGTGTCAGAATGTGAACGCTGTGAACAATTTCTACTTTTCTAAATTTAGATTTCTACTTTTTAAACATTTTTAAAATAACAGTTTTATACTCATTTTAAATGTTATACTGTTTCAGTATTTATTGGATCCCTTTCTATATCTGAGCATATGAAGTTAATTTGAAATGACAAGGGTAAGATTTTTTTCCCACTATTTGTTATCGTTTACAAGGTTCTGTTTTTCATGAGTACATTTTGATTCACTGTTGTAACAGGGTTTTTACTCCTGCACTTCAAATGTATGATGTACTTGATGTACTTCAGTTTTAACATTTTTAGCCTTTGCATACTGTTTTTAGTATTCAGTAAGTTTTGTGGCAGCTTGTTTTTATTATTACTTATTATTCTTATAATGTTATTATTAATGCAATTAATTCTTTACTCAGATTACTATGAATTAGCACATTGTGTGTACATGTAAACAGCAAGTATGTGTATCACAGATTTTTATCAACAATGTTTAAGAAACCATTAAAAAACTTCTCATTCATTCATAATTTTCTTGAAGTGTGCATCTAACCCCAGTCAGTGTTTTTGTTATGTTACTGGTCCTGGTAAACCATGTTTGACCCTTTAAACCACTTTGCTTGTTGTGTATAAATGATTTACACAAGCAGACCCTTTAAACCTGTGTGTCCCAACAAACCATGATACAGATGACCCTATAAGCCTGTGAAAAAACAGGTGTAATTTTTCCACAACTCCATTGTCATAGGTGATTTTTTAAGTGAGATGTATCTTAATGAGGCCATAACAGATTGTTTGATATATAAATTTCATTTGTAGGTTGTAAGGAAAGGGGTGTCCCCCTAAACCACAGTGGTTACATGCTGTCCCTGTAAACACTATATACCTGTATGTGTGCGTGTGTGTGTGTGTGTGTGCGTGTGTTTCTCAGGTACTCTAATCCCTGCAGAACTAACACTTGGTATTATGGGAATGACAGCTGAACTGTCATTTTGGCTTCCGTGTTACACCTTAAAGTATTAGTCCACCTAGAAAATGAAAATGTTATTGTTGTTTACTCACCTTCATGTCATACAAAAACCATAGGATTTTCTTTTTTTCTGTGGAACACAAAAGCAGCTATTTCAAAGAATGTCTATGCTGCTCTTTTCCCCCCACAGTGAATGTTAATGGTAACCAAACAAGAACAATGAAGTCCATATGATCAAAATAGATCTCAAAAAGTTGACCAGTGTGTTTGTGTGAGAATTATATTTAAATGCTCAAGGGGGCGGAGCTTATTTAAAGCTGCTGGTATGTATTGCTCTAGATCTGTGCACCTGTAGCACACAAGCCCTGCTGTGGGGTGACACACAGTTCATTATTATAATAGGGAGGCAGATGGCAGTCCTTTCCGTGGGCTCCGCTAGCCTGATGGCTCTATTCATTAGCAAGCTATATCCTCTAACATGCTCTCCAAATAATTTATAAAACGCAGACATTACCCTTACCTCCTCTATACTGCATTCAGCTTAACGCAGAGCCGCTAGCGAATACACCATCTTGGAATAATTCTTCATTTGGATCAACAGCTGATAAATAATGTTTTTATTCTCCTGTGCTCGGCTGGATATAACCGATCTGGTCATTTGTCTCCTGAAAAGTTGAACAGGTCCTTTGCCCCCCCATTTGCCCAAAATGTTATTTTAATTGACCTGTTAAATATGGCTGGAACATTTATTTTAATTGTTGCTAATGTAATTCAGGCAAATGGGGCATGTAGAATTAATTGAATTTAGCTAAATAATGCATAAATGAAAGTCTCATTGACTTTGTGCAGGTCAAATGTGTGTGCATGAGTGAGAGAGAGAGAGATTCTGATTAAGAGGATAAAAATATATTCAATCTCTGTCCTTTTCTAACCTGTTAACTCTACAGTTCTATAAAATACATAACAATGTTCTTAAAATAATCTCAAAATGTCATCTAATTTCTGTGCAAGTGGATAATTTTAACTAATTGCCACTTAACGGTCACACTTTATAATATAGGTCTTATTAGTTAATGTATTTACTAACATGAAATAATAATGAACAATAACATGAACAATACTCGTAGAGCATTTATTAATCATAGGTCAGCATTACTAATCTATTACTAACATCCAAATTCGTGCTTAATGAACTTAGTTAACATGAACTAACAGTGAACAACTCTATTTTTATTAACTAACGTTAACTAACATGAACAAATACTGTAATAAATGTGTTGTTCATTGTATGTATCTTGCCTTGTTTTGGCATTTAATACCATAGGACGATAACCGGTTTCAAGGTTTACCGCGGTTTGGAAAAGTCAAGGTTTTAAAACCGCCAGAATTTTCTGTTATGCCATTCCTACGGTATATGAGCAGTGTATTTTTGCGACTAATTTATTTTGTTTTTCAGGGCAATAGTATCTTCAGCAAAAAAGGACCCTCCACATCAAAAGCTACTTTTACAAAATATTTTAAATGTTTCTTAAATTAAAATATATTGCGTTCAATGGGGCAAAAAGTTGTTGTTATGTGGTTGTTAAAAATCCCCAGGATGTCTTTCGAAAAAGAGTGCTTAACCCAAATTTGCCCACTGGTCTCATGGCCTTCTAACCATCCCCCATATCCCCATATGACTTCATCACTCTGTCCCCTCTCCACCAATCAGCTGGTGTGTTGTGCAGTCTTGTGCAATATAGCTACCGTCACATCATCCAGGTGGATGCTGCACACAGGTGGTGTATTAGGAGATTCCCCCCAGTGTGTAAAGCCCTTTGGGAGTCTAGAAAAGCACTATATAAATGTAACGAACTAAATAATTCATACCGTGAAACTTTTTTTTTATCCAAAGTTAGCATACCATTACAATCTTATACTGGCCCATGCCTAGTAATACCAGTTTTCACTCATCAGTGCTCATATCAATACTCATCACTCATCATATCAAGTTTTGTCTTACATGTTACAGTTTTGTGGACTTTTCTTTTTAGCTCTGGCTCATGCTCTAACAGTCCTCACTTAAATCAAGGAAACTTGACTCTGAGTGACATCTAATTGGATCAAATAACTGCAAACGAAACCTACATATGTCCTGATTGACTCCTCACTTGACTCCTTAATTTATTACATGGAAATACATAACATTACTGAAGTAAAATGAGGTCTTGCAATCCTCACTCATTATATATAGGGAACTCAATTCTGAGTGACATATCATGGGTCCAAATGAACCCTGCATATGTTCTCTATGACTCCTTACTGGGAGAAAAGAAGAAAAAATGGCAAACCTGATACTAAGCTGGTCTACCCTTGTACCCCAGCCTGCCTAATATTCACCTTGTTTAGATCTCCAAAACCACCATAAAGACCACCCTGACCAGTTAAGGGAGAACATCTGAGTTCAGTGCCTGAGGTTTAGTGAAAAAAGTATCTAAAAATGTCCTGGAGCAATGCCCTTAAAATGGATACATTTATGCCTTATCTACTGTATATCTCTGTTAGATAGCTACAGTATTAGTGCCTTGGAGTAGTAAAGTGCCCTTGAGGAGTATACCTTTTAGAGTTAAATAAGACTTGAACATCAGTGCTTACAGTGCATCTGGAAAGCATTCATAGCGCTTTATTTTTTCCACATTTTTTATGTTACAGCCTTATTCCAACTTGGATTAAATTCATTTATTTTCTAAAAATTTTCCGACCAATACCCTATAATGGCAATGTGAATAAAGATATTTTGAAATTGTTGCAAATGTATTAAAAAATAAAAAACCTGAAAAATCACATGTGCGTAAGCATTCACAGCCTTTGCCGTGAAGCTCTAAATTGAGCTCAGGTACATTCTGTTTCCACTGATCATTCTTGAGATGTTTCAGCAGCTTAATTGGAGTTCACCAGGGTTCACAGTGCGTGTCAAAGCACAAACCAAGCATGAAGACAAAGGAATTGTCTCTAGAACTCAGAGAGAGGATTGTCTCGAGACAAAAAGCTGGGGAAGGTTACAGAAACATTTCTGCTGTTCTGAAAGTTCCAATGAGCACTGTGGCCTCCATTATCCGTAAGTGGAAGATGTTTGGAACCACCAGGACTCTACCTAGAGCTGTCCAGCCATCTTAGCTGAGTGATCGGCGAAGAAGGGCCTTAGTCAGGGTGGTGATCAATAACCCGATGGTCACTCTGTCTGAGCTCCAGTGTTCTTCTGTGGAGAGAGGAGAACCTTACAGAAGGACAACCATCTATGCAGCAATCCACCAATCAGGTCTGTATGGTAGAGTGGCCAGACGGAAGCCACTCCCCGCTTGGAATTTGCCAAAAGGCATCTGAAGGACTCTCAGACCATAAGAAACAAAAATCGCTGGTCTGATGAGACTAAAATTGAACTCTTAGGAGTGAATACCAGGCGTTACGTTTAGAGAAAACCAGGCTCCGCTCATCACCAGGCTAATGTCCTTGAGTGGCCCAGCCAGAGCCCAGCACTAAATCCTATTGAACATCTCTGGAGAGATCGGAAAATGGCTGTACACCGTCGCTTACCATCCAACCTGATAGAGCTTGAGAGGTACTGCAAAGAGAAATGGGCAAAAATTTCCAAAGACAGGTGTGCCAAGCTTGTGGCATCATATTGGAAAAGACTTGAGGCTGTAATCGCTGCCAAAGGTGCGTCAACAAAAGTATTAAGCAAAGGCTGTGAATACTTATGTACATGTGATTTTTTTTTTTTAATTTATTTTTTTCAGATTTTTTATTTTTAAATTTGTAACAATTTCAAAAAATCTTTTTTCACATTGTCATTATGGGGTATTGTGCGTAGGATTTTGAGGAAATAAATTAATTTAATCCATTTTGAAATAAGGCTGTTACAAAAAAAAAGATGTGGAAAATGTTAAGTGCTATGAATACTTTCCGGATTCGCTGTATGTATAGGGTTTCTTGCAGAATCTTTGTGTATCCCATTGTACATTGCTTGTTATAGGGATAGTTCACCCACAACTGAATATTCTGTCATCATTTACTCATCCTTCACTTATTCCAAATCTGTTTGACTTTTTTCTTCTTCTATTGATCAGAAAATATATTTTTTTAAAGAAAGCTCTAACCATTAACTTCACCTTTAACTTCCACACAATGTGTTTTTCTTACAATGGAAGTCAATAGTTGGAGGTTTTCAGCTTTTCTCAAGGCATCAGGTCAGTAAAAAGTATTCCGCTGTTCCAAGGTGCAACAATCGCGTGCCCAGTATAGACATTGTCAATGAACAACAGGGGTCCTCATAGACCCGTACGCACTCTCATTCTCTCTCCCGAGTGTGGCTATCTCTGAAAACTTTTTCTTGTTTTTAGAAGTGAGAAGTTTTGGTGGTTATTTTGTGTATGTGCGTGTGTCTGCAGGAGAGAGAGAGAGAGTGAGATCCAAGGGAATCCAAGGTTACAGTCGACTTGCATACTTCCTCCTGAGATTAGGGACACGATAATGAACTTCAGTGCTGCTGTCTTGGCGACGGGAGAGTGACCTTGTGGGCTGAAGGTTTGTGAGTGTCTGGTCTCGGCCTGCGTGTTTGTGAGGGATGAACCTTTCAGTGGGAGAATAATGGAGGAGTCACAGTGGAGGCCCGAGTGTGGCATGTGCTGATAGAAGTTGAACTTTCTTTACTTGGCCCACACATCTCTGTCTGTCCTTTCATGTCGTAATGGAAAACAAGGAACAGTTACAAACTTGCTGATATCCATTTACTGCTAGCTACTTGTTTCTTTGTCCTTTAGGTTGTTGTTTAGGCTGGTTGATAGTGACAAATTACAGGCATTACACACTTTAGCATTAAGTTGTGATGAAACTGATGGCAAATGATCTTTTTGTTTGTATTATTGTTGTGACATGAATACAAAAAGATAAAAACCTTTGAACACTAGTTTGACAAAAGTTTGTTAAATGGCCCAAGGTTTTTAGAACGGTTGGTTAAATGGATGGCTGTAGTGTACACTGTAAAACCAATTAAACTTAAACTTTAAAGTAAACTTAAAGTCAGTTACTTAAAGTCAGTAAATCCATTGCAGTTTTGCCAGATTGGAAATGTCAAAGTATCATACCAGAACCTCAAAATTATCGTATTTGGAGGAAAATTATTTTACAGGAGTCAAACGGAGAGTATTATATAGACAGCTATTATCTAGACACATAGCGTTTTGACACAACGTGCAAATTACCACAATGCGTTAAGGCATACCTAGGCATACCTTAGTGGGAAGGTCCAAACTCCACCTCTGAGTTGCTGTCATTGAATGTTGCATGTTGCCAAATGTTGAGGGATTAATTTTGCTGTATAAATCGGATGCCATCATAGACTGCAAAATAGTGCTGGTTGGCTTGAAAGCAGTGCACCCTCCCGAATTTTTAACACATTCTGAGGTGGTGTGCATGCTTTGTTTTGATGAGATTAACTTTGGAAAAAACACGTTCACTTGACACATTTGAGCACTAATTGTTTTAACATTATTGCTTAAAAGATCGACCTCAAACTGAAAACTACTGATCTAACCATGGGTACGCGCAGCAGGAGCGTTAACTTGTGAGAGAGAGCCATTCTCCACGTTGATTGGCTAAGAAGAGGTAACATAAGATGAGATATTCCAATAAAGTTAATGATTTCATTCCAAATAGAGCTGCATCTGCCGAAATTGTATTCATATCACAATATAAATATACAACATAAAATATCTCAATGTCTGATATTTCCAATAATGTGCAGCCCTAGATCAGATGGTCTAAATAAAATCCATAACATGCATTTAGCAAACAGATAAGGCTACTTCTCATTTGACGCCAACTTTAAATAACAAGCCTCGAGACAGAATTCATCCTCCTTGTGGTAATTTGACAGGTACAGCAAGTGTTTAAATGTCAGCGATCCACAGGTGCACACACGGACTCGAGCGTTCAATATTCTTCTCTCTCCGAGCTGCTGTTTTGTTGGCAGAGTGTACTGAACATAAACCTATCCATGTGTGAACTCTCAATCCTTTTTACTGTGAGACTGGAAAACTGGTTTTCCCTTTGAGGGGATTTGAATGATTTGGTCTGCCCATGTACTCTCTGCTCTTCATCCCCTCCTCTGAGGAGCACTGAAATGTCTTCAGTCCCTTTTACAAGGCAGTAATGTCCTCTTCCCTGTCCTAATCCTACAAAACCCTCTTTTTTATATTTGTGTGGCGTTGGGAGGAGAGAGATATGCTTCTATTAAACGAGCTTACGAGAGACACGCCGGACCGGAACTGCTTGATAAACTGAGAATAATGAGAGATCGGAATGAGAAAAGATAAAAGTGAATCATTTCTCTTTCTGAATATATTGTCTGATTCAACAAATGTCAAGTGTCTGTCTCGAGAGAATCGTTCGCTCTTTTTTTTTTTTTTCCTCTGACACACACACACACACAGAGCTGGTGCATTATGGTTTGGTATATGACTGCTTTCTGGTCGGCTTTTATTGGTTTGTGTCTTGAGAATCCACCAGGGGAGCGCGTGTGGAGAAAAATAAACCCATCTCCATTCTGACTCTCCTGCAAAGCTGTGTAATTTCTGTGAGACGTGTTAAAGCTCCCTCACATCCTCTTGCTAAGAGCACTGGGATTCGGTGAACCGCTCCCTTTATGAGTGCACACACACACACACCTGCTTATATATAAAAGAGAGAATGTGTGTGTGTGTGTCATGACAGAGGCGATAACATACAGCCGGTCCCCACTGACTGACCTAAACACACACACACACATTAACGCACTTGTACTAATGTACTTCACATTAATGTCAGTAAATAACATCTCTACATGTTTATTGATCACTTAGGGTCTAATTCCTGATACCCTAATAGTATTTTCATTCATTCAATCATTTTCCTTCATATTAGTCCCTTATTTATTAGAGGTCGCCACAGCAGAAGGAACTGCTAACTGTTCTAGCATATGTTTTATGCAGCGGATGCCCTTCCAGCCGCAACCCATTCATTCATTCATTTTCTTTTCGGCTTAGTCCCTTTATTAATCAGGGGTTGCCACAGCAGAATAAACCACCAACTTATCCAGCATGTTATGCGCAGCTGATGCCCTTCCAATTGCAACCCATCACTGGGAAACACCTATGCACACTCATTCACGTACATACAACTACGGACAATTTTATCTTACCTAATTCACCTGTAGCACGACTAGAAACCCAGCAAGCACGCAACGTCATAAGCCGTTAATATTAGGTTAGATTTAGGTCATGATGTCAGGTGACCAAAATTTATTGTCTAGCCAGCGTCTAAGGACAACGTTATTTTGATGTCCAATTACGATGTCAAATTATGTTGATATTTACTGTAGTTGATTTTAGGTTGTGTTGGAAAGTGACCAAAATCCAACATCTGATACATGTCATAGTGGTAACATCCACTCAACGTCAAGGTGTAACATGATTAGAGGTTAATATTTGGTTGATTTTAGGTTGGACGTTTGACATTGACGTCAACCTGATGTTGGGTTCTGACGTCAACCCAATTTTCATTTCCAAACAAAATCCAACGTCCCCATGACGATGGGGTACAACGTCAATATGACGTCATGTTGACGTCATGTGCCTGCACGGAATGCCAACTGATCCAGCTGAGGCTCGAACCAGCAACACATTCTTGCTGTGAGGTGACAGTGCTATCCACTTCACCACCGTTCTGCCCCAGCCTCGACCCCGTCCTGGGAAACCCCTTTACACTTTCACATTTACACACACACCCATGCACTATAATGCCAATATTGTTTACCCATTTCACTTACAGCGCATGTCTTTGGACTGTGGGGGTAACTGGAGCAATCAAACACTGGAAGAACATGCAAACTCCACACAGAAATTCCAAATAGCCCAGTTGGGACTCAAACCAGCGACCTTCTTGCTGGGAGTTGACAGTGCTAACCACTGAGACACCATGCTGCCCCTTACAGTATTTTTTGTTTGAAATAAATAGATTAAGCATTCATCTAGCTCTATGATTTTAATTATATTTCAAATATATTTATTATTCATTAGAATAAATTATGTATATTTAAATTTGTGTAAAATAAATTATGTATACGTTATTCTGATGAATAATAAACATGCTTGGATTATAGGTTATAACCTATAGGTTATAATCTTTTTTCATTTTCATTCATTATGATTTATTGGCTAATTAATGTTAATCAACTAATATAATCTAGATTAAAAATTTAGTAGCTTAAGTATCTGCTACTTTAATTATTGTCTGCTTGAAGACAAAACGTGATTTTCAGATGAATAAATATGTAATATTGTTATTTATTCTAATATTGTATGTAATATATTAATAATTTATTTATACCTTTCCAATATCCTTCAAATCAATGTACATTTTTTTTACAAATATGTGACAGTGAAACATTATTTGGTCACACTTTATTTTGATGGTCCATTTATTGAATTTAAGTTATTGCATCTACATGCCAACTAATTCTCATTAGATTGTAAGTAGACTGTTAGGTTGGGGTTAGGGTTAGTGTAAGTTGACATGTACTTGCAAAGTTTCTTATAGTCAGTTAAATGTCTGTTGAAGGAGCAGTATCAACAGATATTAAGCAGACAGTCTGCGAATAGTAAAATGGACTATCAAAATAAAGTGTTACCCATTATTTCACCAATATTGTTGTCTGACTCAACTCGAATCTTTAAGTATTGAGTTCTGTATTTCAATATTCGTGCATTTACATGCATTTAACAACAAGAAAAGGTTTGCACAGCTGTCAGCAGCCAGTTGTGCACCTTTCAAGTTTTCTTGTTTGCTTATAATATATCTGTCAAGTTGATTTCACCTGTGCGTTGGCTTGTCATGTATCCTACATTTATAGTGAAGCCCACTGGTGAAGGTGCCCTGACCTCCTGCTAACCTTTCCAATATCAGCCTGCCAGGCACAAAATTGGACACCTTATAAATTGTACAGCTCTTTGTTTTATGTCGATGCATGGAAACCAATATCATCATATGCAAATGTCCATATAATTACTAGTCATATCTTATAAGTAGCTCTTTTACATTCATTGCATCCTGTTATCTACGCCACACAGTTCAGGATAGGAGTCATTGGCATTCCCTATGTGTATATGTGTGTGGTTTGTTTTTGGACCGGACATCCTCACATTCAAAAGAAGCCCATTAGGGGGCCGTTGAGGGGTCCTTCACTCAAGTGAACTAATCTTAAATGAGAGTCCAATCAGAGGTAGCCATCCCTGATGCCTGATGGCTTAATTACCTGTTTCTGTAATACTAATCATGCTTAAATATTTATAAGGGGGAAATCTTTTGTTTAGACTTGACCTTTCTCTGGGGCTCATTAGCATCCGCTTATTAGCTTGTTTTTTCCTTTCTTTCATAGCCCTTGGGCTGTTATTGATTTTGATTACAAAAGTGACGGCGAGTGCTATGAATGCGGGTTAACTCAAGAACGACATGACATTTGCTTATCTATGTTCATTGCTTGAGAGCAGGACGTTTGGGACACGTTTGCACACGTGTATGTGTTCAAGGGGGTTGAGGTGGGTGGGTAATAGTTATTTTATTTCTCAGTCCGAGGAGACCGGCCGAATCTTATCTGCGGTGAACACCATTGTCTTCAATCGACCGCGAATAAAGCAGATTCATATCCACCCATGTTTGTGTGTACAAGAACGGCGGCTTTTTGTGTGCTCAGCGCTTTGACTGAACGGGATGATTGGATTTCGCTGTTCCGTGTGAATTACCATCTAACACGCCCCCAATATTGCAACGCTCCCCCACAAAACTCTCTTCCCTCAGGCCATCCCGATGCCCTCAATCACAAAAACAGAAAAGGTCTTTCATGTAAAAATGGAGTGGATAGCATTCCCTCAGGCGAAACTGAAAGGCAGAGACGCTTTTCTCTTTCTCTCTCACCTCTAGAGCGTTAATGTTTTCTCCGTGAGTTGTGTGTCAGTGCTCTGGTCTCAAGTGTTTCTCGGGAATCGGGAAAACATCTAGTGCAGCTTTAGAAGTGGAAAACTCAAACCACTATCCACACACTATGCAAATGCGTAAGCTTTAAATCATTGAAAATTCTCTGACAAGTCTGTAATGTTAAGTAGTTTCGTGGTTTGTTTGCTAAGTGCTGAGTTTTGTAGTACTGGCCTGTCCTGAGTTGTTTGTATTGTACTTTCAGGCCTGTGCCTACCATAGACATTGAGAGAGAAGATGAGAGGAAAATGTAAAATATTTTAATAAAAGTTTAGTTAAAGTAAACTAATCACAATACAGCACCAAGAATTTGGTCCAAAGAAAGGTGACACTGCTGAATAGAGTTCTACCTGTGATACAGAAAATATGGTATTGATTGCATGATTCATGTAATCTGCTGCCTTCTGTCTTATCTGGTTTTGATGCCACAAGACTTTATTATCAGAGTTAATTAAATCTAGAGGCTCTGCAGAGAATTTCTCAAATCTGTCTTTACGTGCATTTAAATGCAGATTTCCATATGCTCTAGTACCCAAGGTGGGGAAAATGCATATCACACAGGCCATTTCATAATCGCCAAGGACCAACAAACAGATGCCAACTTGTCTGGAAAGTTTACTTTGGTTTTCTATTTCAAACTCCTAAAACAAACTTTGGTTTGAACGTATTTTGTTCCAATCACCTCCGTTCCTCCTTCAATATCATTTATAGTTTGCAGTATTGAATATCAAGTAGGGGTGTCAAAATTCATTGTTTCTTTGATGCACCATGATGCAGACGGAGACATTTCGATATCGGTTCAGTAATAATCAACCGGTTATTACGTACTGACGTCATTTATCTCCCATGCGCTATGTCGCGGTAAAGTACTACGGCGAAGGAGGCAAGGGTGAGTAAATGAAACGCTCTAACTACTTAAAATAGATAATTGGGTCTGCGCCAATAGCCTGTTGGTAAAGTGCACCGACATATAGCACTGAGGTGCTCACAGCGACCCGAATTCGATTCCTGGCTCGAGGTCCTTTGCCGATTTCTCCCCCCCAGCCCATCGGTTTGGTTCAATTTGATATCTCGGTGCATCACAGTGCATTGCTTGCATTTTGAGTGCTGTTGAGCATGTTCTTACACTCCTAAAATTGGTCATTGACACTGTAGTGCGAGACACTGCAGTGTGAGTTTTCTCCACTTCGTTTATTAAAGTATATGCGCATATAGACTGTAAGCGTGGATGTTCTTCCCGCGTCACTCATCTGACAGTTTTGGAGCCCATTGCAGCCCTTTCTATTGAGCGGGTGAAGACAATGTCCAATTATAGGAGTGTAAGAACACGCTTGACAGCGCTCAAAAAGCAAGCAAGATAATATTTACAATTTTATTTAAAATAAAAAATTTTTCTTCTCTAATTGTGGATGGAAAGCATCGTCAATGCACCGTGATATCAAACTGAACCAAATTGATGGCATGATAATCGTAACCGAATCAAACTGTGAGACCAGTGTGGGTTTACACCCCTAATATCAAGGCACTTGTATATCAGTGTAATGTTGTTAAACTCATTATTTTCTTCATGTTATTTTGTAGCAGCATTTTTTTTTTTACTTTCACTATGGCCAACCAAGGTGTCATGGTGGCGCAGTGGGTAGCACAATCGCTTCACAGCAAAAAGGGCGCTGGTTCAAGACTCACCTGGGTCAGTTGGCATTTCTGTGTGGAGTTTGCATGTTCTCCCCGTGTTCATGTGGGTTTTCTCGGGGATCTCCAGTTTCCCCACAAGTCCAAAGACATGCGCTTTAGGTAAATTGGATAATTGTCAGTAGTGTATGTGTGTGAATGAGTGTATGGATGTTTCCTAGTGATGGCTTGCAGCTGGAAGGGCATCCGCTGCGTAAAACATATGCTGGATAAGTTGACGGTTCATTCCGCTGTGGCAAACTCAGATTAATAAAGGGACTAAGCCAAAAAGAAAATGAATTAATGGCCAACCAAGATGATAACATAACAGTAATCTCCAAACAAATTTAGGTTCCAGTTTCTGACATATAAAGATCCCATTCACCTTCTCTCTGCGTCATGTACTGTCATCTTTCTACTGTTCCTCAAAATAAAACCCCTAAAATAGCATTTAAAACATGGATGTTGGTGTGAGTCACATCTTAGTCATGGGCACTCATCATAACCCTGTCTTCGACTCAAAGTTTTTACCCTCTAACCAGCTCAGCTCTGTCACAAACAACCAAGTGCACTGTACAAACAAATATCTCATTCTAAGCCACAACCACCCCATCAGTACATTGACAAATCAAGCCAATAAATACTGGCAGCCGAAGTCTGACATAAAATTTGCTCGAACCCAGAGGGGAATCCAGCGGTGGAGGTTATAGATGGATGTTGTGCTTATTTACAGAACAATTTCAGAAAGCCCTGGCCCTCTTCGTAACCTCTAGTGAAGTGTGTGTGTTTCTACTCTTAATGAGACTCTGTGGCCCAAGGACTGCCATTACTACATGCTAAAGTGTGACGTATGCCTCGAGCCACAGGCCATCAGTACACACACCGTCACACACAGATAATAGACAGCCATTTTGTACACCAAATAATTTCAATTCTGTTCACTACAGGCACATTTCAGGTCCAGAGATCATTGCGGCAGAGGCAGAGCGTGGCTGAATGACTGACTGGCAGCCGTCATTATCAGACATGTTTGGTCGGACATGCGAGTCCAGACTGAAGGAGGAGGTGAGAAGGGCCCATGTTCAGTGAGCGTGTAATGAAGCCTGGTTTGGATCAGGGTCACTGACTCGAGTGCCATTTATTTCTGAGAGGAGGCTAGTCTGCTGTGAGCTTTAAATTACGGCGGACGGGCTTGGCGAAACCTGGATTACTTCGTGTGGAGTGAGCGAACGGTAATATACTTGTGAGTAGTTGACATGAGATTTCAAGCAAGGGAGAGTGACGCCCTGCGATGTGACATGTTAAACTAAATCGATTTTAAACGGGATTGTGTTAAAAGAAGAGAAAAATGAATGTTTTGATCAGATTTAGGCCAAATTTTATTGGTTATTTTAGGACTATTTAGTTTGAATTTGCGCATATTTACAGTGAACAAATGAGAAGATTTGTCCACTAATTGAATATTAAAATATTTTTATGATGATTTTTTTATGATCCTTTTAAAATTTACTGTATTAAAAAACAGCCATAGACATCCTGAACAGAATCAGACAAAAATAGAAAATAAATTAATAATAATATATACACTATCTGACAAAAGTCTTGTCGTTGATCTCAGTTGTTGGAGCAACAAATAATAACTTGACTTGTAGTTGATCATTTGGAAAAGTGGCAGAAGATTTTCAGATGAATCATCTGTTGAACTGCATCACAGTCACAAATACTGCAGAAGACCTATTGGAAACTGCATGGACTCAAGATTTTCACAGAAATCAGACAAGATTGGTTAAGGAAAAATCTGAGGTTAGATTCAGTATGTGGGCGTGCAAGAGATCTGCAGAGTGGATGGCAACATTCTCATTGAACATGCTTTTTTGTTGTTGTTGTTTTTTTTTTACAATAAAACCAAAATCAAGTGTAGTAGAACAACAGGATTATGTTTTTTTTCGTAAACCAACAATGCTGTGTGTCTAAATCACTATTTAAAACAGTCATACTTTAAATGACTTTAACAGTCATTATTTAAAACAGTCAAAAATGGTCAACCATTTGGTAGAGCAGGCAGTTAAAGGCATATATAAATGCACTTATTTATTCATACAGTAATGTTTTTGTCTATATTGTAATGCATTGATTAGCTTCAGAATTATTTGATAAGTATAACTTACAACATTTATTAATTTACATAAATTAGCCTATTATTTAGCATGTTTAGATTGTTGCTAGTGTTGTTAACCATGGATTTTAATAAATAGCCCCATACATTTGAATGGCATTGTAGATTTCAACCAAAAAAAAGAGTTCCATTGTAGTTCATCCATTCCATCCATCTGTGCTAACGCTCCACAGTGCACTATGACTCAATGTCTGTGTGTATGCCTGTTAATAATTGTAATTTGTCTCTTCACAGGCCCTCGCTGTCCCTGTGTTTCCAGCCTTCAGTACAGAAGCAGTCATCCATAAACCACATCGTCTAGATCTTTATTTATTTTGCCACCAATCGACTCCGAGCAGCCTGCCGGACAGCTGCAGCAAGTGAAGTCACTTTACGCTCATTAGCATGGACAAGAGATGAGACCCTAGACACACACACACACAAAACACACACACACAGATTTCCCTCCTTGCGTCTCAGTATGGGTGTGTTGTGCTCCAGAAACTGCTCTCCAGATTTCAGTTGTGGGTTGGTGTTCATATGTCTGCATATATATTTATGGGCTCTGATATTTTTAGTGTGTTCTAATGGGTTTGACGGCTCAGGAGGGAGTGGGCAAAATGAACACACTTTTACATGGAAAATTAAGGAAGCATTTGAACATAGTAGAGAGGAGAACTGATGGTATGTGGTGGGCTAACTGCTATAAGCTTTTTCTATAGTTGCAAAATCATCTATACATACAAAACATGTATGAACGTACCATAAAATGTGCATCACAAATGATATTTTCAGTACTTTTATATATAGCAAAGTAATGATTGAAAACTGTTATTATTCACCATGGTATGTAGCCAGATAGTCAAAGTTTTTGGGAGACATTTTAAGTTGGATAAAAAGCTAAAGAGAAGTACAATAGGCTATATTCACACTGACTTTTCAGCCAGGCAGCGCAAGGGCTTACGGTGAACTGTCTTTCCATTACAAAATTGTCACGTTTAAGATCTGATTTCTTTAAAAATCAGCGATATACGATATGAAGTGAGTCTCAGATCGGACAAGAAGCACTACATTAAATTCCATTTCCCCCTCGCCGTGTCTTTAAAATAAGACACTTTATTTTGCTCCAGTATTTTCAATGGAATTTCTGCGCTAACCTGTTGCTACTGATGGCGCCAGTGGTGTTTCATCTCGTTTTATGCTTGAACAACTACAGTAAATGAATG
The DNA here is from genome assembly GCF_903798145.1 of Danio aesculapii. NCBI lineage: Eukaryota > Metazoa > Chordata > Actinopteri > Cypriniformes > Danionidae > Danio > Danio aesculapii. The sequence continues at coordinate 43,899,408 of NC_079438.1, forward strand.
CTTAAGTCTATTTAACTGAATGTATTTTAACTACATTACAACATCACAAGGTTGTTTTTACAGCATTGAAAATGAAAATAGTAACATTAAGCTTACACCGGAAGTTTATCATTGGCTTTAAAACTCTGGCTGTGCATAGGTCCGATTACTTAAGGAAATAAACATGTAGATCATGGTTAAAATATTTCAACATCGATGACATGAATTATTATGTTCCTAACATGTTTAACAATGCCTAGCACATTGCTAGCATAATTTAAGATGTTGCTAGCATGTTTAACACTTTGAGTGTGTGTTTATACGTCTAACATATTTTAGCGTATATTGGTAAGAATTTTAACATTTACTAACATGTTTAACATTTTGAGTGTGTGTTTATACGTTTAACATATTTTAGCTTATATTGGTAACATTGTTTACATTTACTAACATGTTTTACATTTTGTTAACATGAACTTGCATGTTGATTGAGTGTTTATCATGTTAGCACATTGACGGCATAAGTTAGCAGGCTGAGAACATTTTTAGCCAATGGCTAAAATGCTGTTGCATATTTTTAGCAATGCTTTTCTACATTGAATTAGCTTGTTTCTGACATGATTTGGCATGTTAACATTTTTGGGTTACCTTGTTAGCTAGTTTGGTTGGTTCTAAAGCTGTAAATAAATGTGTCTAGAAATTTGATAGAAGACAAAGAAAAATTTGAAATTTGACTACCTGACAAAAGTCTTGTCGTTGATCCCAGTTGTAAGAGCATCAAATAATAACTTGACTTAGATGATCATTTGGAAAAGTGGCAGAAGGTAGATTTTTCAGATGAATCATCTGTTGAACTCAGAAATTCATCAAAAACAAACATCAAAAATCATGGTTTGGGGTTACATTTAGTATGGGGGTATGCGAGAGATCTGCAGAGTGGATGGCAACATCAACAGCCTGAGGTATCAAGACATTTGTGCTGCCCATTACATTATTAACTACAGAGGGCAAATTCTTCAGCAGGATAGCACTCCTTCTCAAACTTCATTAAAGTTCCTGAAATCAAATAAGGTCAAGGTGCTTCAGCATTGGCCAACCCACTCACCAGATATGAACATTATTGAGCAAGTCTGGGGAAAGATGACAGAGGAGGCATTGAAGATGAATGCAAAGAATCTTGATAAACTCTGGGAGTCATGCAAGAACGCTTTCTTTGCCGTTCCAGATTACTTTATTCATAAGTTATTTGAGTCATTGCAGAGATGTAAAGTCAGACCGTATTGTCTTAATTAAATAAAAATCAAGGCATGACCTTATTTTATTTTGGTAAATTAATTCTAGTAATCTAGAGCTTAGACTTACATGTTAGTACCTTCTGATACCAAATGATAACTAGAAATCAATTTATTATTTGTTGTACCTAAAACTTATAGGCAACAAGACTTTTGTCAGATAGTGTCCTGTATGTCTAAAAAAGTACAGTTGCCATGTTAGTCTGAAAAATCTTTTAAAACGATTTCTTGTTAGCATTTAAGCATAACTTTGTGCTTTTAACGCCTGCTTATACCAAGAATGATATGATAAAGATGTAGCTTTAAAGAGCACATACTTATAAAGGAATGGACGACAAAACTGCAGCGCACACAATAAACAATATTGTGCACTGGTGTGAATGCTAACATAGTTATCTTTATCATTACTTTCTGTAAACAAGCGTTTATAGTATGTTCACAAGAATATATAGACATATATTCCTGAGACTGCTGAGCAGAACATGAGCAGAAAACAGGATTATTCCACCTTTTCATGGAAATGCTATTTTAAATATAAAAGCTTATCCTCACAGTGAGTGGAGGAAATAAAAGAAAAACCCCGAAAGGAGCGATGAGGTGAGCACGGGTATGAAAGCAATAAAAAGCTAGAGATGGTTAGAGGATAAAAGGGAATTGCGGGGCGGAAAAGAGCGATACGAGAGGCTTGTGGAGTGGAGGGGAGAGATGCAGGGCTGCGTGTTAGTTCCTCTTCATTTGCTCTCTGTATGTGGCGTAGAGGTCAGGCTGAGAGCTGGGACTCGGGCCATGAAGGGGAGAGCAAAGACAGCCTTAGGCAGGAATACACGCACACACACTCACCCCTACACACTCAAGTTCTGTATATATTCCTTTATCAGAAATAAAACAATATACACTCTGATTCTTTCTTTTCACTCTGATCAGACTTTCTTGGTTATAACACATCAACCAAATGAATACCTGAGTCAATAGTGTCTTAATGATAAAGAAAAGTCTTTAAATAGTAGTTTGAAAAAAGATGCACAATTCTTAGGCATACTTTCTTTAAGTTTTGAAGATTTTTTTAAACCTATTTTCTTATGAGCATATATGCTTGTTTCATAATATAATATAATATAATATAATATAATATAATATAATATAATATAATATAATATAATATAATATAATATAATATAATATAATATAATATAGGTGACACGGTGGCTCAGTGGTTAGCACTGTTGCCTCACAGCAAGAAGGTCGCTGGTTTGAGTCCTAGCTGGGTCAGTTGGCATTTCTGTGTGGAGTTGTTATGTTCTCCCTCTGTTCGCGTGGGTTTTCTCCAAAGACATGCGGTATAGGTGAATTGAATAAGCTAAATTGGCTGTAGTCTATATGTGTGTGAATGAGTGTGTATTGATGTTTCCCAGTACTGGCTTGCAGTTGGAAGGGCATTCGCAGTGTAAAAGATGTGCTGGATAAGTTGGGGGTTCATTCCGCTGTGGCAACCCCAGATTAATAAAGAGACTAATCCGAAATTAATTGAGGTAATTAATAACTGCCAGGTAGTTTGCATGGCGTGGGTTTCCTCCAGGTGCTCATGTTTCCCCCCCAGTCCAAAAATATGTGCTAGATGAATTGGGTAAACAAAATTGGCCGTAGTGTATGAGTGTGTGTACTGGGTTGCGGCTGGAAGGGTATCCGCTGTGTAAAACATATGCCAGAATAGTTAACGGTTCATTCCGCTGTGGTGACCTCTGAAATATAGAGACTAAGCCGGAGGAAAATGAACGAATGAATGAATGAATACATACAGTGTGCTGGAATTTCTATTGCTAAAAAGCTTTTTGTGTGTGTGTGTGTGTGTGTGTGTGAGTCATAAATAGTATTATATAGCGTGACCCTGGAATTGCATAATGTAGTGATGTCAGGCAGACCTGATGGATAAAATATAGAGGCTGTGTTCAGACATGGGTGACGCTGACGCCTCATTTCAATCTTCTAAACATGCAGCGGCCCAAAGATTCCTCCATCAAGTGAGTTCTGTTTACCTTCACCTCAGTAATCATAGGATATAATCAGCAGATGGAGCGAGAGGGGCCGTGCTGTTTCCATTTCCGAAATCAAATATGTGCTCATCACAAAAAAAAAAAATAGGATGAAAAGAAAAAAAAAAGCCATCAGAGGAATCCATCAGATCAGCAGAATAAATCTAATTTCCCTACAAATACATCTGTAATATTTCAAATCCACGGCCTGGGTTAATCTAACGCTTCATTTACATTCAAATAAAGCAAAAGTCGTGTCTTATCAATAATAAGAACCCGGCGGAAAAATAAATGAAGTTTTAAGGCGGCAGAGGAAAGAAAATGCAAGATTTTCTTGTGTGTTCTATTCTGGAAAAGTCAATAAAATATAAAGAGACTCAATTATTCTATTAAGCTGAAACATTGCATCATCACCGAGCGTTACTCAGTCAACAGAGATCTTCGAATGTGTTTGATGAAGTTTGCTTTAGACAGAGCATACTTGATAAGCAGGACCTTGCCGGAGGTGTCTGTTTTACAAATGTGCAAGAGTAGAAGGGAAAAGGATGTCTCTAGATGTCTCTTGTCTTTAGTATTATGCGGTGGACTGGGCTGTTAAACACACAATACAGACTTAAAACATCGTTGTGTTATTATGGAAGTGATCAGACTATTTGCATGGTGGATTAAAAAAAAAAAATTTCCAGAAGGGATCTGGGGCTGTTGAGTGCTTTAAGTGAGATTCTGAAATTGGCATACTTCCTGAACTATTATAAGATGTGATTCCTCCATAATTGCCTTTGCTCTGCAACATTTTGTGAGTGAAATCTGACCATTTCATTTAAAATGGTTAGATTTCGCAGTGCGCTTAAGTTGGTCATGCAGATTTTTAGCAGAAATTCACAATTTTGACCACCCAGTCATTCAATAGGAATCACGGTTGTGAAAAATAAGTTACACTCTCAGAAGTAAAGCCATATCAGCCCGCAGCCCAAGACCAGTTATTCACTGAAGCCAAGCAGGGTTGAGCCTGGGCAGTACCTGGATGAGAGATCACATGGGAAAACTAGATTGCTGGTGGAAGTGTCTGTGTGAGTCCTAATACATAATAATAATATAATGAAGGGGACACTATACTGTCAGTGTCGACCTTCTTTCTGATGAGACATTAAACCTCCTGTGATGATTAAAAATTCCATGGCACTTCTCGTAAAGAGTAACCCTAGTGTCCTGGTCAAATTCCTCTATCAGACTTTACCCATCATGGCCTCCCAATCATCCCCATCAACCGAATTGTCTCACGAATTGGCAGCACCAGTGTGTCTCTTCACTCCACCTATAGTTGGTGTGTGGTGAGTGCACTGGCGCTGTTGTCCTGTGGCTGCCGTCGCATCATCCAAGTGGATGCTTCACACTGTTGGTGTTGTGGAGGGACCCCTCTTATGATTGTGAAGCGCTTTGGGTTTATGGCCATACATGATAAATGCTCTATAGAAATACACATTACATTAAAAATAAAGATACGAAAGCTGTTGCTGGGCCAGTACCCTTTCAAAAGGTACTCTTTTGCACAAAGAGGGAACATATTTGTGCATAAAGAATCCATAATTCTTCTTTAAAGGAAAGTATATAGAGTTATAAAAAGGTCTATAAAGGTACTATTACAATGACAGCTATTGTACATCTATATTTGAGAGGGAATGTTTACTAACAGAAGGATTCTTTGTTGAAGTTTTATTTTGCTTGCACAGTTGTGAGGGTTTTTGTGGACATGATCTAGTAATTTTGCTAGAAATCTCTACAATGGGAAAATATTTTGGAACAGGTTAAAGTTTGTCACTGTGATTTACTGTGTTTAGAAAGCCTTTTCGTTGCAGTTTTTCTATAATGTGCATGAGGAGGAAATAAATGGTAATACTAAGTGCTGATTCTCACTATTAACTATTCACAATGTGTGCTTTAAGTACATATTCTACATTATACCCAATATAACTCCAACTAATACCATAATAACTGTTAATATGCTGCAAATTAGAATATTAGAGCTAAAAGCATAGCTAATGGTTTGTTAATACCGATAACTGTGCTTTAAAATGAAGTGTGACCAGATATTTGACTACTTGGATTACACAACAGCTTCAGTTTGACGTTGTTAGATTGAAACTGGGATTTCTGTGTTGCTACACTATAAGACAAGAGCCTTGTTGTCCAGAAAATCTTGCTGAAATATAGCTTATGTGCTGCAACTTGATGTTTCTGCAATCTGGCCTGAGGGGCCAGAGACGTACTGTAAGCCTCAATTTAAAAACAAGCTCTTACTGTAGATTCAAACTTTAATCCCCAGTGAAATTAAATGAATCAATGTTTCTGTAATATGCCCCTGGAAGCATGGATATGCATGCACAGATTCCACATGCCGTCCAGTAATAGGAATGGCTTATGTATAGCAGCCTATATAAACAATGGTTTATGAAGCATCTGTACAGTGGCTGGTAGACTATATAATAGGATTTTTTAATGTTTAAAATGGGCAAGGATAAGCAAACTCTTGCTCTCACCCTAGCAACCATCCTCTGAACCACTTTACAACCTCAATGCATTGTTCTTCCAACCACTTTGAACAAATTAGTAAAACCGTAACAACATCCTGGCGTCATGGCAAAGAAAAGCACTCAGATTTTCTTCAAAGAATGTACTAATTTTGTTCTTATTCTTTATTATTTAATATTGTTTGGCAGGAGAAACTGAGTGTGGAGAGAGAGAGAGAAAAAGAGAGACTCTTTCTCTTCCCGGGTGTGAGATGCATGCTGACTACACACTGCAGTAGTGAGGTCAGATCCTCTTCATCGTAATGAGACATTCTGAGAACAGGAAACTGCAGAGCACATCCCCACACTTTTACCAGTGTACAGACAACATTCATTCCCACAATGCATTCTAGGTACGTACTATACAGCATACACAAGCACTAGACTCATATGCTTCTGTTGATAACAAAACACTGGTAGATACATCAATGATGTAAAATAACATGAATTTAACTGTTAAAATTACTTTGCACATGCATACAGCGATCAAAATCATGAGAAATATTTGTAGCTTTGGCTAAACCATGCTAGTAAAACAGTGCTTCACAAAAAACTAAGGTGAAATCTATTTATTTCAGATAACACCAAGGATTGTAGCACAAAGAAAGAATACAACTAAAATTTCTGAAGATGCAGCAGTCAAAAATTAATAGCAAGTGTAAAGTCACATGCTTTGAATGACACATCTGTAACTGGAGGACATCACTAGTCTCTCACAGGACATGACTAATAATGTGTGTTTAACTCAGAGGGGACTATTGGTGAAGGAGAAAAACTAATTAAATAAGTTTATAAAAAGGGCAGGTTTGATTGTGGGGTGTGTACTACCCACTACCGAAGAGATAGCACATGATCGAATGTTGGACATATTTTTCAGTATGATGAACCATGATCCCCTTTTCGATACAGTCCAAGCGTGTGCAAGCTCTTTTAGCTCAAGTCATTAGTCATTTTTACCAACAGTGATCAGATTGCATATCATACCAGGTATAAGTCATACTTGATGAATTTGCTGAATTGAAATGGCATTAATACTCTAGATATGGACCAGTGTCTACTCGTTGTTTGAAACTAAGGGCGCACTGTAAAAAAGTCCTGGTTGCCTTAAATTTTTAAGCTGAATCAAATTAACCTTATGAGTCCATTGAACTTATGTTAAACAGCATACATAACCTATGAAATTAAGTTAGAACATGATTAACTTAGTTTAATGAGTTACAATGACCTAAAAACATATGCTGTCAGGACTTCGTGATCAGATAATTTTTTACAGTGTGTGAATGTAATTTTATTAATACTATTGTCTTTTTATATACAGTTGAAGTCAGAATTATTAGCCCCTGTTTATTTTTTTCCTCAATTCCTCTTTAACAGAGAGATTTTTTTCAACACATTTCTAATCATAATAGTTTTAATAACTCATTTCTTATAACTGATTTATTTTATCTTTGCCATGATGACAATAAATAATATTTTACTAGATATTTTTCAACACACTTCTATACAGCTTAAAGGCAATTTAAAGGCTTAACTAGGTTAACTAGACAGGTTAGGGTAATTAGGCAAGTTATTGTATCACAGTGGTTTGTTCTGTAAACTATTGAAATAAATATAGCTTAAAGGGGTTAATCATTTTGATCTTAAAATGATTTTTTTTAAATTAAAAACTGCTTTTATTCTTGCCAAAATAAAACTAATAAGACTTTCTTCAGAAGAAAAAATATTATCAGACATACTGTGAAAATTTACTTGCTCTGTTAAACATCCTTTGGAAAATATTTGATAAAGAAAAAAAATCAAAAGAGGGGCTAATAATTCTGAATTGAACTGTATGTAATTTATTGTATTTATCTTATAGTATGGAGAGTTCTGCTTTGACGTGCATTTCCCTTTGGGAATAATAAAGTCTAAACAAACAAACACACAAACAAACAAAAAAATCAATACCTGATAGAAAATGTCTTTTCTTTTATTAGGATTCGCATACTTACAGACTTTTTTTATTCTGGAGCATTAATCTTTTACATTATCTTCTCACTTTTCACTGTCAATATTTTCCATACACTAATTTAAACCACATAATTAGTTAGAATAGCACAAAAGAATCCCAAATTGAACATCTATCTGTATCAGATTTCAATTACTGTGCTACCCGACCAGCACTTTTCTATTGACAATTGTTTCAAAATGAACGCAGGTGCACCCATTCAAAGCCGTATAGCCTCACAACCACCAGCACACCTTTCACCATCCTTTTAATTAGCAGTCACTGCACACAAACACAGGTGCACATTGCCTGTTATCATGCTTTGAGGGACACACACACACATTCGACGACATTATCAACCAACACACACTTGTGCTGCTCGCTACTACTATTATGGCATGGTCTTAAACACACAGACGCACACAGAAAGGATCCTGCTCCTCCTCTGCCGTGTGGTTTGATGGTGATAAAGGTTTTTATGTGTCAGCTGCTCATGGCTGCTGAACTGCAGTGTGTGAAACTGTCTTTTAAATGTCACCTTGTGAAAACGCACAGGAAACTCCCACAGGATACAAACACCCGCTCTCATTTTTCAAAAGAGAATTCCTTGTATTGCACAGAACTGTGATTCCCATCCAGGGATTCATTCCACAGGGGGTGCTTGGAAAGATTTCAGTTTGGTTTGGTTAAACTTATGAAGCAGGAATTAGGAATTAAATAGGTTTTATGGAGAAAATGTGTGGTTGTGAAATTGAAATATCTGAAAATTAACTTTCTTTTTCACTCATTCATTCATTCATTCATTCATTCACTCATTAATTTTTTTATTATGCAAGAAAGACCATTTACAAAGATACATTATGAACAAAGAGACAAAAAGGGTTACATAAATAAAATTTCAGCAAATTAAATGGCACTTATTTTAAATTATTAAATTATTTAAATTATTTACTCCAAGACAATTTTACATGCAATGTCATTATTAGAGTCTTTCAGGAAGTTTCAGATACTACTTTCAGATATAAATCAAAATCCTTTTTGAAAATAAAAAGTAAGTGTGTTTCTTGGAAAATTTACATTTATGGATGTAAAATTAATCCAGAAAATCAATAAATTAATAATAAATTTACAATTAGAAGGATCTAAGTTCAGAGAGTAACCAAAGAATACAATATTTGGGATATACAACAGTTTGGAAATAAGAATATTTAAATGAAATTGGAAAAGTCAACCCAAAACACTTTACAGTAAGTACACTCCCAAAATAAATGATTTAACGTTTCGTCGTATTGAGTACAAAATGAGCATTTAGGGGAAATATGTTATGAAATCAAGATAATTTGGTATTTATTGGGTCGCAATTATAAATGATTTCGATTGAGACTTTGACAGCTTTATTAGATCTTTTTTTTTTTTTTTTCGAAGAAGCCTCATTCATTCATTCCAGGGACGTCAACGTCATTGTTTGTCTGAAGAAAACAATAATAGGCCTACAGTATATAGGTCAAAATCATTTTGAACCTTGTGGTGCGTGTGCAAAAACTAATTCCGTTTTTCCGTTTGCTTCACATATTTGTGACAGTTAACATAAAAAAATAATAACTAATAGCAAACACTTACTGTATTTTATTGACATTCACTGATATCTGTCTGGTTTTACATTAGATCTAGTAGTCACAGGCAGACTTAACCAATAAGCGAGGTAAGTAGCCACTTAGGGCCCTGGGGAATTAGGGGGCCTCGACCAATGCCAAGAAGCCTTAATCATATAGCTCTTTCATAAATTTTCTATCATATGTTGTAAAATCTGTCTACAACCATTAAGATTTTAACATTCTTACTTCTTTTCAAAACCAGGAGCCCTCATGAATAGTGGAGTGTTCCTTCCCTACTGCACATGCACATATTAAAATTGAAGCACAAATATGGCTAATTAACTGTACATATAGTTTGGGAACTTGTTGTTTTATTTGTGAATTTATTATATTTATTTATATTTTTAACATGCAGTATATTTACAAACAAACAAACAAATCTCGAGAAAGAGAGTGTTTTGAGTTTTATTGCTAGGACCCCATACATGGAATTGCCCCCAAATCACTAAATCCACCCCTGCTAGTGGTAATGATCAGCCTCAGGTCTAGTGTTATGTAATAATCATACAGTAATGCACATCCAATTATGCATTTGAATTATGTTAAGTGTTTCTATTAAACACTAAAGCCTAAAGAGTTAAAGTTTTAAATAGCTAAATATTTCAAAATGGAAATTGTGTAAATTGTGGCCCTTTTGAAAATAAAGTTAATTTATACAAACCACAAATCTTCATGTAATAGATAATTTAGCCTTATTGGGCTATTGTTTTAAAACACGTCCATTCTTTGATTCTGCACGTGCTCCTTAACAAACTGATCAGATCAAATCTCGCGGGAGTTACACCTGCTCGTAAATCTAATCAAACGCCAGGTGTCGCGCTGAAGCCCCGAACCACGCCGTTGGATTTTTGTTTTTTTGTATTCTTGTTTATCTATAAGTTTGTCTAACTCGTACAACTAACCAAACAAACTAATATCAAACACTGAAGTGTAAGTGCAGCAGACAACAAACGACAACATGTTTCATTTTGAGAGAAGAATAACGGTAGGTGTTTTTCACCGACAGCATCTGTGAATCGTTATCCATAATAATGTGTAATTTAACATTATAATGCACATTTTAATTTTAAATATTAATGCCAATCTATTTATCTATCACTGTTTATTCAATTGTGTTGTTCGTTTATTCATTTCGTAGTTTTTCCCCGTCGTTTGTTCATTCGTGATGATCATTTAATTAATTGTTTGCTTGTCCGACTGTTCATTCATCCCTTCTGTCTGTCTATCTATTCATTATATCTATAATTTGCTTTAAAATAATAATAATACATCTCGCTGTTTATTCTGTCTTTATATTGTTTGTTTGTTTTTCTCAAACAACATTTGGTCATTCTGTTGTGCTGTAAATCCATGTTCTATCGTTCGTTCAGTCTGTCATTCAGTCTATCAATCTCCGCGCCCTTCAATTCACTTAATGATGCTGAATGAACAGTATTGAGTAAATTTACTTTTTAAAGTAATATATTACAATGAATTACGTTTTATAAGTGTTCTTATAGTGTGAAATTGTGTTTATTTACGTGTTTATTTGGCAGGGACAGTGTACATTAATTAGCATTGCTGCAAATGCACCATAATAAGCCAGAAGGCAATTTTTTCCCTGGACTGATGCTAAAATTGTCACCTAAAAACAACACAAAAATGATACAATCAATCAAGCATAACTAACAAACACTAAAATAGACATAGTATAAATAAATCTTAATAGATAAAATGCATATGAACAAAATAAACTTAATGCACCAACAATATGTAAAGGAGATATGAGTAGTTAAAACATTTAAACAAATCATTAAGATGGCAGGCACTAGAGGTAACATGATAAGTTGGTACAGTACATGCTGATATGAATGATGACATGTCAGATGTTCTGTAAACCAGATATGTAGATGTTTTTTGAACATATTGTAAGTGCTCATTTCTCTGATACTCCCAGGGACAGAGTTCCACTCCTGTGCAGTGTTATTATTTTTAAGATTAAGATAGGCTAACATTTAATATATATATATATTTTTTACGCAACACTTTTAATAAGATCAAGTCTAATATTAAATTGGGTTTTCTAAAGTTCCAACAATTCCATTCTGTTCCCATACAGTGGACAGCACAGGAAGCACCTCCGCCCTTGACCCTAATGTGTCTGGGGGCAGTTTACAGTCAAACTATTAGTGGTGAAAAATTATCCTCGCCTGCATCTCTGGGCAACACACTGACCTATTATTGCCAATCAAGTCCCACGTAGACCAGAGAGAGATTATGATCTAAGCAGGCCAGAGATGGAGCGATGCTATCAGCTCTCTGCTTTCAATCAATACAGGCTGATTCTAATAGGCATTGATTGCATCAAAACCTTGATCCCAAATCGCAGATGTGATTATGTAATGGGGCGCCGTGACACTTTATTGAAAACAATGAGTCTGACTGTACGGACTGGAGGAAATATTAATCTTACTGTGTCACGTTACTGAACCCTGTCACTCCTTTGTGGTCATTTTTTGATTTATGTGTGTGTGTGTGTGTTTGAGCGATTAGTTGTGACGGCTGAGGGGCTGTCCAACAGTAATCGGCTACAGTAGACACTTATAGAAATGTGCTTTGCGGCTGAATTGCTTTTGTTATTCATGAATAATGTCATTGAATTTAATTGAACTGTTGGGTTCTGGAAGTAAAAACTTGTTTTTTTTTTGTACCCCAAGGGTAAGCAATTTCTTACAGTAACTAATATTAGTTTTTTTTACTTTAAAATGTTGTTTTTATTATTATTATTATTATTTTGTTTTCCTATGAGGGTATTGAATGCATCTGTTTGCAGTATTTTTAATTATTTTTAATATAAATGTGTGTAATAGAACAAGATTTCCAGGCAGAAAAACTAAATTGCACATGTTTCGCAGTGACAGCACACTGTAATAAATCTTTAGTTCTGACAACTCAAATTAATCACTATCTGATAAAAAAAAACAGTCTATCTTAAGCATGGGACGATAACCGTTTTCAAGGTATATTGCGGTTTGGAAAAGTGAAGTTTTTAAAAGCATCAAATTTTCTGTAATACCGTTCCTAAAGTATGTGTAATATTTTTTATAAAAATTAGTTTTTGTTTTTTAGGACAACAGTATCTCCAGCAGAAAAAAAATCTAAAGATTCCATTTTAAATTGTAAAGAAATCAGTGTTTTTGAAACAAATTAAGACAGCAGTCAATTAATTTTTTTTAATTATTTAGCCTGACATGTTTAGCCACTGTTCCAAACTATTATAAAACTTTCAAAAAAATAAAATATATTGTTTTTAAAGGGGAAAAAAACTTTTGTAATGTATCATATTTGTTTACTTTTGAGTTGTGCATTGACATAAATAAAGGTTTTGTTTATAAATAAATAAAGGTTTAGTCATTTATTATTTCATATGGCTCTTTAAAAAATGCATTTGATAAAAAAAAATCTGAAATGGCTCTTTGCTGAAAAAAGGTTCCTGACCACTGCCTTATAGGCAGGTAAACAAAAAACATACTTTTGCAATGACCTATTTTTAATGTTAAGACAGTTAACATAACTTAAATTAACATAGCCATTTTTATCTTGAGAGACTAATAATGACCCAGAATACTTAATTGATGATTTTTTTCAATCTCTCTTTATTTATAGGGTAGACTGGAGTTAGTCATATGTGGAAGTTGGTTACACAAGAAGGTTGATCACAGCAGGACTGTATCTTGGTAAGTACAAATTAGTTTTTGTCACTGTCCATCTAAGTTTTTGCATGAGTTCAGTTACTCGTAAAGCTTATATAGGATAAAAAATAAATGATTTACAGTATATACGTGTGATAAATATGATGTTTAAATATACAGTTGAAGTCAGAATTATTAGCCCCCCGTTTATTTTTTCCCCCAATTTCTGTTTAACAGAGAGAAGATTTTGTCAACGCATTTTTTAACATATTAGTTTTAAAAACTCATCTCTAATAACTGTTTTTTTTTGTCTTTGCCCTGATGACAGTAAATATTATTTTTCTAGATATTTTTCAAGATAGTATTCAGCTTAAAGTGACATTTAAGGACTAGGTTAATAAGGTTACTAGACAGGTTAGGTTAATTAGGCAAGTTATTGTATAACCATGGTTTGTTCTGTAAACAATCAAAACAAAATATAGCATAAAGGGGATAATCAAAATGGTTTTTAAAAACTTACACACCGAAATAAAGCAAATAAGAGTTTCTTTAGAAGAAAAAATATTATCAGACATACTATGAAAATTTCCTTGCTCTGTTAAACATCATTTGGGAAATATTTAAAAAAGAAAAAAATTCAAAGGGGCGCCAATAATTCTGACTTCAACTGTATGTTGTATAGAATAAATAAATTAGCAATTTTCTTTTCCTTCAAAAGTTTAGCTTAGTCAGCTGCATTTATTTTGTATACTGTGTAAATTTGAGGATTTAAAGACGTTTTATACTGCATTCGTCTATACATAACTTTAAAAGTGAACCTTCCTAAAAATCATTCATTAGACTGAAATATATGGACTTGGTCTCCCTTTTAAGACCATCACAATGTAATTTTATAACATTATTTAGCTATAAGGGTATTTGTTAATATTCATATTTAAGCCTTTATTTAAGTTTATTTAACTTTATTTAAGTTTATGTGTGCACAACAACAATGTACAGTATATAATACAAAAAACCTTATGTGTTTTGAAAAGTTTTGCATACAGATGACAGTGTTGTCAAAATCGTATTCACACTGTGAAACTGACTTAATATTTGGTAAATGTTTATTTTTTTATATACTTGTATTTTAAAAACAGTTTTGGGACGATTTTGTTTTTAGGCACCAAAAGGCCACTGTTTTATTTGTTTTTATTTTGTAATTTTAGCACTTCCTCTTAATCTTATTTGGAATTTTTAGTTGTTAATGTAATATCTACATTTTGTTATGGCTACAGAAAACTTTTAACAATATTTTAAAGTTTTAAAATACCAGTCTATTACTGCCTTATAAACAGATAAGAATATAGTAGAGTAAAGAAAAATATAGACAAGGCCATTTAACACTTAATAATTTCTCATTAACAGTGATGGATTGATCTGTAGAGAAATAGAGCATTTCCCCCTTTCTTTCTCTTTTCATTTAATGAACAGGCATTTGTTTTTGTGAATTTTATGTTCAAGTCTGAGCGAGAAAGAGATAGATGGAGAAAATAATAGCATTCTGGTATAATGACAAAGTTTGAGTAAATGAAAATGGCCAAATATAAAATCTGAGATCTATATATTAGCTCAAGAAAGAGTGAGTGAGATTGATTTTTTTTAATATATGTATTTTGCAAAAGCTTTCAGTCAGCATAACAAATGAAATCTACAATAAGACGCGCATTCAATCAGTCTCAACAGCATAGAATAGCACAAATGAATTCTCAATCCAGCACTGAACAAAAGATATCATTACAGATGCACTATTGTTCATATGTTTCTCTATATCTCATTGCTTTGTGCTGCTGTATTTAAATTGAAAGATGATTGCAGACTTTCTCAGAAGCTTTAAACAAAACTGTAATGCCCTGACCATGTGATAAATGGCTTCTCCAACTCTGCAAAATACACAATTATCATGTGCAGTTATATGTAATGTTCTAGAAGTAGCTTTTTTTATACCTCCTGCTTTGATATAAATGATTAAAATAATCAGGCAGAATATACTGTTGACTATAGCTAATGTTGTATATGAATAAAAGGAATATAGAGACTTTTGACTGATAAAAAAAACATAAAGAGAATCAGGGGACGGTTCATAGTACAGTTGAAGTCAGAATTATTATCCCCCCATGAATTATTAGCCCCCTGTATATTTTTATATCTTTTTTACAGAGAAAAGATTTTTCAATACATTTGTAAACAGAATAGTTTTAATAACTAATTTAAAATTTTTAAAAAATAATATTTTAGATGTTTTTCGAGATACTAGTATTCAGCTTATTTAAAGTGCAATTCAAAGGATTAACTAGGTTAATTAGGAAGGTTAGAGTAATTAGGCAAGTCATACTATAACAGTGGTCCGTTCTATAGACTTTCAAAACTGCTTTTAAAATCTGAAATAAAACAAATACTACTTTCCCAAAAAAGAAAAATATTATAGGAAATATTGTGAAAAATTCCTCGCTCTGTTAAACACCATTTGGGAAATATTTGAAAATGAAAATTCTCTGGAGATTGTGACTTCAACTGTATTTTGGATTTCGTTAAAAGCTTGATTAATGCTGTAGTGCAATTTGTAAAGTATATTAAAAAACATTAAAATGTGCATATAGTTAAATATATAGTTCTTATTTTCACATGTTAATTTGTTGTGCTAAAAGCAGTTGATATTCTCTTTTAAGTGTAATTGTTTTTTGTAGTGGTATCATTCGTTGGCAAAAAGAAATAATAACTGATCTTCTTTTTTTAAATGATGAAATTTCATCTTTATTGATTTATTTTTTAGATTTCTAAAGATTTTGTAATACTATTGTTGATTGTGAATTCATTTGCACATTTGTTTTGCAAAATTTGAGCCATTTAGAGGTGTAGGTCTATTTTTGAATAAATGAAACAAAATAATATGTGAATACTTTGTTTTGTAACTAATTATAGTAATACTTTAGCAATTATCTATTTATTAAAAACTGAATTCCCTTTATTTCTGTTCATTTTAATTTGCAGTATAGTCTTCTGACTAAAACAATAACAAAGTTCATGGAGAAATATTTGAATTTAAAACCAGGGTGTTTTATGATAATATAATAACATGAAAACATGTAGCACTTTGCAATATTAAACAACACAAGACTTGTTTGACAAAACTAAAATAATTGGATGGCAGTGACAACAGAATCATCTTAGCATTCTAAAATAAATGACCACAGCCACCTAAAAAAATCCAGTGGATATATGAATGAAACCTCATGCAGAAGAGCCATACCACAAAACATGAGCCATTGAAGCAACCCTTGCTCTGCGATTGCACATATTGCTGCCAGTGACCAGACCATGTACACAGATAACCTGGCCTTCAGCATGATTGGATAGCCTGAGGAGGAAGAACAATCTGGAGATTCTCCTGTAAAGGTTTCAGTCAAAACTGTGTGTGTAACTCAAGCTTATCACCACAGCCTTGGGATTCAGACACTTACTGCGTCAGTTCAGCTATGCAAATGATAGCAAGGACTGTGACGATGGTGGAAATCTGAAGGCCCTGGAGAACCTTTCCTTGAGGACGTTTCCCTCTGTAATAAAGCAGTTCCTCCAGATGAGACTGACTGACTGGGCCTGGAAGACACAAACCATGCACACAATGATTGCCATTGACCGAGAGGATAGAGTGAGCAGCTGTGTGCGAGGAACAGTGACAACAGTCATGAATACATTGGATCTCATATGAGCGTCCAAATTCAGCAGACTGGTGAGATCATTGCTGCAAGGCAGCTTTGAGACATCAAGACGTGCTGGGGAAATGAAACCACACGTCAAAGTTTGTTGTTTTTAGTCTTGCATACTGTACAGGGAAAATGTTTGGCTAAAATGCTAAATTTGTTCCACAGTTTAGCTAATTTTGTGCAAGAATCAACTCGGTCATGGGTCCGATTTTATTTTATCTTATTTTAGTGCAAGCTTTAGTGTTTTTATTTTATTTGATCATATTTTTTTTTATTACATATTATTAATATTTTTATTCTTTTAAGTTTTCATATTTTTTTCGATAGATGTTTTTCTTTTCTTTTTAAAGTTTTTATGTGATATTTTACTTGTTATAATTTATTTAGTATTTATTGTTTCAAGTACTTGTGTTGATTTAAGTGATTCATATTTCAAAAAATATTTTTAAATAATTAATATAGCTGTTATAATGCAATAATAATAATAACAATGTTAATAACAATAATAATAACAGTTATTACTATGATTTGTTTTTATTATTATTTTTTATGATTATTATTATTATTATTAACAGTAGTTGTAGTAGAAGCAGCAGCAGTAAGTACAAAATACAATATTAGTAATATATTAAGCCGAATTACAATATTCTTTCTCATGAATAGCCAGTTACAGTACATCAAACTAAACTAAATATCTGTTAAAAACATTGACAGCACTATCATGTAAGACATTGATGAATTGAGTGAATAGTTCTTTCACTGCATCACCCAAAATATCAAGCTGGTGTTTTGTAAGAGAGAAGTTTGTGTGGCCTGGTGTTTGACAGATGGAGGGTGACAACAGATGAGGTTTTGTACACAGCATTGATAGAGACACTGTTTCCAGAGGGAGGTTCATCAGACAGAAATCAGTCTTGAAACACACACAGAAAGCAGCCAGTCGGAGGGTGGACACATTTATGAAGGCAGACACTATAAATCCTGTCCTTTCATTGGCAGCCCATAAATATTACCCATGGTGTAAAATGGCTTTGAAATTGGCCATAGTCTGTGTGCACACACTTTGTATGCATGATTTGATGGCATAAATCTAGCACGGTGCCTCATAATGCAGGAAAGGATGACTGAGGAATGGCTATTATGAGGTTGGTACGTGCAGGCACTCTCTCAATTGATTCGTTCAAAACCCTGATTCATTCAGGACCAAAACAAATTACTCTTTTTATGAGGGAATGACTGACTTTTTTTGTGGAACCAAATCTTTAACAACACTGACACTTAAGGAACAAAACAAATGACTCCCTGTATTAGAATATTCACACTTTAATACTATTTAGCAGGCAAAAGTTCTACAAACATTTTGCGGGCAGAGATTGTTTGTATTGTGACATTAAATTCACTGTGAATCTAGCAGCAGTTTATTTTGCAGTTTTCAATCTGACCTAGATTTTAGTTTGACAATGATACAGATTATTTAAAATAACAATGATTTTTTTTTAAACTATGTATTATTACTATTATTTATTTATTTATTTATTTATTTATTTATTTATTTATTTATTTATTTATTTATTTATTTATACATGCATACATACTGGGTGAGCATCTAACCAAATCTTTATGTTCTATATATATATTGGCTTTATATTTATATAATACTATTTTTGGTAACAATTTATTTTGATGGTCCATTTGAGTATTAGACTGTCTGCCTAATATCTGCTCCTTCAACAGACATTTAACTGACTATAAGAAACTTTGCATGTACTAGTCTACTTACACTAACCCTAACCCCGACCTAACAGTCTAATTATAATCTAATGAGAATTAGTTGGCATGTAGATGCAATGTAACTTCAATTCAACGGACCATCAAATAAAGTTTGACCCTATTTTTTGTTATAATTAAGATAAATATTGTTCATTAGTAGTAATAAAATGTGATTTTATTCTGCATCCCTAATTCTACCCAAAGTCTAAACCCAACCTCCTTACTAACTATTAATAAATAGCTAATTGGTAGTTTATTAAGCTAGTAGTATTAGTTAATTGTTTGTTAATACCGTGAATATTGACAAACTGAAGTGTTACTTTATTTTTGGTACAATTTTCATCATTAACAAACCATTAATTAACAATTTTAACTCAATCTACTAAGAATTTTTAACTCAAACCACAAATTTGCTGCGTATTAATAGTTAGTAAGGTTCAGTACAGTATTAGTTGGGTTTAGATATTGGGTAGGATAAGGGATGCAGAATAAGATCATACTTTATAAGCAGTAATTACTGTAACATCCAATATCATAAAAATAGTCAGTTGATTAGCCAGTAGTTAATACTTAAACTAAACAGATACTTAAACTAACATGTGACCCTATTTTTTTAACCTTAGCTGACCTTCATTTCTCTTGCATGCACATTACCACAACCTTGAGGACCTGACATGACTCGCCCTCATGCCTCGCTTCCTTCATCCTGTTCTTTTTAGGCACCAAACACTCCAATCAATGGTATTGATCATCCCTCGGCAGACTCGACCTGTCTGAAGAATCTATCTTCAGGTGTCAGCGGAGAAAAATTTATGAACTTTAAATCTACTTCACTGCTCACACACTGATCATTTGAGCGCTGCTGGATTGTACCGCTCTGTCATGAACTGGAATAATATATCTTAACTAGATTCTTATCTGGAGTAACTGACACAAAATCACTGCAGACACTGAATTCTCGACAGAGGACTGTATCATACAGATCTGACACGTGAAAGGAATGTATGTTATTACAGCATGTTTACGCGTAATGATGAATAATATAAATAGGGAAATAGGAAGTGCATGAGATCCTTTCAGAAATTCACTTTTAGAAGTAAACTTTGCCGTCACTCTGCTTGCTTGTCTTTATGGCTTGACACCATTGTTGTTCTTATCAATGGCCTTTCCTCTGGTCTGCATGCTCTCTATTGATCAGACTGACAGAAAAATGGCTAGTATCGGGGACTAGATCTCTTTTAATTCCGCTGCACCGCTGAGCATTTGTTTAAACTGACAAATTGTTTGTGTGTTTATTTTGTCTTTAAATTAATTTTATCTGACAGGTCAAAGCCACTGAGACAAGGGCTAGAAGTGTAACAGATTACAAAGTTGACCCCTTTGCAGTCTCAATCAATGGTGTCCAATCGTACAATGGAACTTTGGTGTTTTTACAGACATATTCAATGTTGATTCATAGTCTCTGCATTGATTTACAAAAAGGTCAGTGTTCTTCACAGATGACAATTCTTTCAATAGTATAATCCCTTGCTTTATAACAATGACTTTGACTTTGCAATCGTCCTTTTCCCTAATCTCCTTCATTCACAGTCGGATATGAAACATTCACTGACCAAACGTTGCTGGAGACTGCAGTTCTAGGCTTTAACTTATCCTTATTATAGTTATTTTTTTAAATTATTACTATTATAACATGGTTATTAAAACGTTAAAATACTTGGTAATACTTTATTTTAAGGTGTCGTTGTTTCATATTGAAATGTATATAATAATTAATATTACTCTGTAGTTAAATGAATAGTTACATTGTAACAAGGACTTCTTAAAACCTTTAAATAAATCTATTACAATTAAAATGCTGCTTAAAACATTGCTAAATATATCATATAGCTAGTCTTTAAAATAATGTATAGACTATAAATGGTTTTCGTACTGTACTTTAAAACATTATGCTGACTTCTCTCACATTATTTGACAAATAAAAGATATATAATTGAAAAGTCTGTAAAATATAATGTGTTTATATTCCGGAATTTATTTGCGGAATAATGCATTGCATTGTTTTGTTTTAAAGGATTGTAAATTCTTTGAAAAATGTGCCGGTATTTCAGTACATCATATATTTATTATTTTATTTTTATTATTATATTTAGTTCTTGTTCTTTATTATTTAGTAAACATTCAGCAATGCAACATGAAAGATGCTAAAAGTCATTAAATGTCAAGTTGCTGCATTCCTAAACATAATAGACACAGTATTTTTTGTATATAGAGACTAGGAGGGTCAGCACAGCTTGAACATTTATCATCATTATACCAAAGACGTGTATATTGATTATTGGTCGTTTAAGATTGATCCGTCAATTTGCTTGAATTTAAATGTGCTAAAATCTATCCATTGTTTATCCCATTGTATGCAAAACATGCACGAGGGCATGCGTACTCATTAAGTTGTTGTCTACAAACTTTCTACTTACTTAAACTATTTATTTGTTTAAATTGGATAATTGGGAAGAATCGACCCATCGGATGACCAAAGCATCTTTGTTATCCCTAAGTAATTATATGTTGAACGTTCAATTCTTAACATTAAGTCGAACCACCATCTTAAAAAAGTTATT
Source organism: Danio aesculapii (assembly GCF_903798145.1). NCBI lineage: Eukaryota > Metazoa > Chordata > Actinopteri > Cypriniformes > Danionidae > Danio > Danio aesculapii. Next base: position 43,920,723 of record NC_079438.1, read on the forward strand.
TAGGTTTTCTTTGCCAAATGTTTAATGCAACAATCCAGCAAATGAATGCCATTGAAATGAATGCATAAAATCGGATCAATCTAAGTTCTGACACAAATGGAAGACATGTAAGAATAGGAATGAATAGTTAGCACTATTTTACATGTATTTCATATCAAGTGTGTACTTGATTCAGTTTATTAACCCATTAGAACCTTTGGTAAAAAGCTCAATTTCAGCACACAGTTTGAGCAAACAATTTAAATGTTTACAATTGACTATGGGAAAGCGCTGACCTGACTTTAGGTCCTAAAACCAGTGTTAAATAAGTATAGAATATACATGCAGTTTAAGAATATATATGCAGTACCATATATTACTGCAGGTGGCGCTGTGGTGCAGTGTTTTGAGAGCTTTGCCTTGCGAAATTTTGCAGTGAATAAAGCATGCCATTATGATGCCAGCCAGCATTTTCCATATGCACCAAAAGTTTGTCAGATTGATATATATTAAAGTTGCCTAATGCATTCAGCCGAAAACATATAAAGCTGTATTAAACCATGTTTAAATCTCCAATGCGATTTATAAAAATGTATAATATTTTATTGCAACTCCAAGAGTTAATGTCATCCTATTGATCTAAATAGCAGTTTCCAGGTTCTTTTCAATTAATTATTTAATTAAATTGACGACTCACGTGAATTTTGTTAGCCTATATTTAAATTGTGGTTAATCTCTGATTAGCAAAATAATGCGCGTAAAATAATAAAAAGCTAATCTCCCGAATTAATGTTTGTTTTACATCCTAATCTCCAAATGATCTTGCAGATTATTCAAATCCGTAGGCTAAATGTTTTTTTCCTGACTTTTTCAATTCACCCGTGTTTCCCCCAAATCCGTTCCACGCTGTAATGCATGCATTATAGGCGCATTAAAAGACATCGGGGTGCAGCATATGCCTCATTCATGCCAGCCGCGCGCGTTGATTGCAGCCAATGAGATTTTACAATTAGCCCAATCAGCGGCCAGATTCGGGATGTCACTGCGGGCGAGTCAGGAGGGTTTGTAAAACAAGACAGTCGCTGCGTCTCAGCAGAAAGTCACTGACTCACGCCTCTCCTCTGGTATACTTGGGAGTCAGCCGCGAACCAGTAAACTCCAAAACGACCACTCTGACTGCAGCGCACACGGCGCGCTCGTTCCCTCAGCTGCGCGCGGAATTCCGGTTGGCGTTTTAACGCGCTTTAAATTCTGACAACCAGCGCGTCATGATGGAAACTATAGCGCGAGCGGCAGTTTTAACGGTCAACATCGCATCAGTTTAGTCGGAATTTGGATTCTGCAGCTCGTCTGTCTTATTTTCCTGGGGAAATTAAACGCAGTGGATTTTTTTTCGCAGTGCCGAGACGCACAGAATCGAGTGTTTTAAACGGCGTCTGGCTGTATTTGTGGAGTAAGAGAGTTGGGATTCCTGTGAAGGTGCCCATCATCCGCAGTGTGAGCGCGACTGCGGCGGTGAGGTGAAATCCGCAGCGAGAACAGGTAAGCGCTTGATACGGGACGACCGATTAACGGGATTGGTGTTTCACATCTTGAACTTGTTATTTAACGGAATAACAGCTGGGAAAGGGTTTTCGAGCAGGTAAGCGAGGCGTGTTACCTGCTGTAGTATAAGGGCGTGCTGTGAGGAGGGCAATGCACCATCCGCATCCGTGCGTTAAAGGATTGTGTTCTTTTGCTCTCTGGAGCTTTTCAAATCGGAAAAAAATACATCAAGATGCTTTTCTTTATATGTCTTTTGTTAAAATGTAATTCTTAATGGAAAGCATACAAGCGCGCAGACTGTCAACGACTCTTAAAGGGGTAGTTCATCGAAAATGATAATTCTGTCATCGCTTGCTCAACATCATGTTTATCCAGACATGTTTTACTTTCTGGTTAGCAGATGTTGAACATAATGGCATCCTATGTCACCGTTCACTTACATTTTATAAGGACTGAAGCAGTCTGTCCCGAATATTGTGTCCAGCATATATTGTGTTCCACGGAAGAAAGTCATATATGTTCGGAACAACACGAGGTTTAGTATCTTGACAGATTTTTCATTTTGGCTGCAGATATACCTTTAAGTCCTGACGCATTTACAGCGTTGTTCAGCTTGTGTCATTGTGCAAGACTTAAAGACGTAAACTATTACAGAAAGTGGAGCTGACGCAGTTAACATTGATTTTCATTATTTTACGCACGTTTCTGCGCAAAAGCGCTATTTTGTAAACACTTGGCCAGAGATGAAATGTCACAAAGGGTGCGCTATTCTGAGACTGTGTTTAGCAAAGAATAAAAAAGTCCCGTTATTGGCACGCAGTGCGTTAACTGCGAGAGCGCAAACTTGTTCTGAGATCCGCGTGCGTGAGCGGTGCCTCTCCGCGCGCGCTTTACCTGACGGCGTTGGGTGGAGAATGAGCAAAATCATTAAAGATTTTACAACTAGCATTTTCAGCCTATTGCGCTGCGGTTTCCAGAGAGTTCATGTGTCACACTGCTTCTCTGGCAGACTTTAGCTTCCCATTTAGTCGTTTTATAATAGGGTCACCAATGCGCTGCATAGGGTCCGTAATGCGCTTTCATGTTGGTGCGTATAGGGCGTAATCAGATCTATCTATCTATCTATCTATCTATCTATCTATCTATCTATCTATCTATCTATCTATCTATCTATCTATCTATCTATCTATCTATCTATCTATCTATCTATCTATCTATCTATCTATCTATCTATCTATCTATCTATCTATCTATCTATCTATCTATCTATCTATCTATCTATCTATCTATCTATAACATTGTTTTTACTTGTCATAAATGTGAACAATGTTTGTGATTATAAATGGATCAAGATTTTCCCCTAATTTCCATGTGAATTTAGGGGCAGCTGCAGTATGTCAAAACTTGTTTTCCGAGGGGTCCGCTGACAATTTGAGCCATTGTCTTAAAGTAACACATCTGCAAACCCTTTTGACCGCCTCAATGCAGCATAGATCAGCTGAGGACACATCTAATAAAACGTCTTTCTGATGCTCAGTTCGGACTTGTCACCAGTCCTGTGCCCTGACAGATGTGTAAATGAACATCGTCTCAGTTAATACATCATGCTGTTTGCAAACTCTCTAACTGCCAGATTCTCATTGACTTCAACTCATTTTGTCATGCATCTCTTTTTTCGGCTGAGGGTGTGAGTCTCTGTGGTTCGTTCAGCAATCTAAAGTAATGAGAGGAGTTCACACGTTTGTGGTGAGTGGTTTTCAGTTAGGAATACGTTCATAGTGGGACTTCACACTCTGTATTTGGAGGTTTCCGTGTATGAATTATGAATTCCTGAAGATTGTGTTAATGAAGTATTTTCACTTTTGTGAGCAGAATGAAATTTGTTCCCTTTAGAGGCTGATAAGACAGGGCTTTTGTGCTTTGAATGGAGGATTGTTTCTGCATGTGGCCAATTGTGACTTGCCTTTCAATAGCATACAGTACAGCTGTAGGTGAATAACAGTGTTTGCATTTGCATGCAATGGAGAGGCATGGCTGTTTTCTTTTCATCCATTTATTAAAAGTGTAGGTGTAGATGAATGTGTTAACACTCAGTGCAGTCAGAGTGCCCCTGAGTTTCAAGGAGAAACAGCAAGTACCATCAGACTGTGATAAAACACAAAACTTAATCATTTCAGCCCGTTCCAGCCTTGAATGCGTGACAGTCTGCTTGTCTCTCTGCCTCCTGAGAGCTTTTAGAGACCTTAAACACAGTGCTATCAGCAAGGATGAATATAATGTTGACATTTTTCAAAGTCTTTAAGTTCTTGAGAGAGAGACTTAGAGATTAAATGGAATGTACAGAATAAAAAAAAAATATATTAATTTATACGAGAGCAAGATACCTGATTAAAATATTAGAAATGTCATTGCTATTAGAATGGGCCAACTGGATTGAGCTGATATGTAGTGTGGAGAAGTGTTTGTGTTTGTGTTCACATGCACTACACAGAGCAGCTGACCTGAGGCTGAATGACTGGTTTTGGAACTGCTGAATGACTCAAGAAGACACGCCCCTACTTTTTTCTTATAGGTTGCTTGTTTTCTGTACCAGCCAATCCAATTTAAATTTTGTTGTTCAATCAGATTTAGCCTTTGGATCGTCCATTAAAATAGAATTTGAATTTGAGTTTTGCAATTGCTCTATTTTGGCTTGATAACTGATACAAACAGTTTATATTGTATAATATAGTTTATAATTTTTTTAAGAATAATTTTCACATAGAAAATTTAAATAACATTTTTTTTTACTTAAAAAAATTGGTTGAGAGCTTTCACATTATGTCTTACCTTTTCTTTTGTTTTTGCCTTACCCAATCTCATTTTGCAACAGTTTGTAGTAATTTGCAGTGGCTGCATGGAAGTCCTGTTAAAGGGCACCTATGATGAAAATCATCTTTTGTAAGCTGTTTAGACAGAACTGTGTGTAAGTATAGTGTGTCCACAGTCATATTGGGGTGATATAAACACAAAATATCTCTTTTTTAAACTTTCCTGACGTTAAAATAGAATCCAAATCTCTCCTATTTTGAGACCCACCGCAACGTGATGTTGGAGTGCGGTTCCCCCGCTCACCGAATTGACTGACAGCCACGTATTAACATGTCTCCATAGTAATGTGTATAATCAAATCCCCAAGACAGGATGTGTGCAAATCAACTGTGATTAAAAGATCTGATCAGCTGTCTGTGATCATCAATCATCATCAAATGTGATCAAGAATGAGTTTTACAATTTTAAAGCGTTTTTTAAAACAGTGCATGTTTGTAATGAATTACAGCAATTTTATCGTCTTCATCACCGCAGCCGCATGTCAGTACTATTATAAAAGAAGACACTTCAATCTTGGTTTGCAGACGTTAAATCAGGTTTATTTTGTTCATTAACATAACTTATATCCATACAGCAGTGGATATTAACGTGTATCCGGTCACATTTGCCGTGCAAACACAGTGCAATGTGAACTTTATAATGACATTGTTGTGACTCGTCGTTGCAGAAAGGCTTGGATTAACTCCACAACAAACAGTTCTTACTGTAGTATTTCTCACAAACGTTATGTGAGATCTGCTTCCTTCATGTCTGTCACTGTGCTGTTTATCTGATGCAGCCAAGGCAGAGATTGAGGCACATCCTGACAGGCACATGGGAACGGTAAGCGAGGAGAGCTAGCATTGAAGGCACAGGCAACAAAAACCGCTATAGATTGTGTTTAGAGCAGAAAATCCCAATATTCCTAAAGGTATAATAAAAATTTGATGGGTGTTTTGAGATGAAACTTTACAGACACATTCTGGGGACACAAAAACTTATCTTAAATCTTGAAAAAGGGGTAAAATAGGTGCTCTTTAATTCACAAGAGGACAAACCATCAGAACATCAGTGTAATCCTCCCAATGGCATTTAAACTAAATAAATTCCACATGAGGTTATGTCAAACATTAAATTTTCTTTATGAGTTTTATGCATTTGCTATTATGTAAAATGTGTAACAGAACATGCATATCTTTACCTATAACCAAATTAAGAGGTTACTTTATGAGCTAACTTTATGAAACTGGTCTCAAACGGCATGGGTCTTGACTAAAGAACAGCTTGGTAAAACACAACAGCCAACAGAATCTACAAGGAAGAAAAATCAATTTTTGTAATCTTGTTGTGTTTAATGAGACTCTGCTTGACTTTGCCTCTACTGGTGTGTGAGTGTGTATGTGTGTTAGGATAAATGAACCATTTACCTAAACCTTCTGTTATGATAGGGTTACTACAACAGATTTTGCAACTTGCCCTTGTACTGTTTGTGTTACCTTATCAGCAAACACATGTTTTACGTGTTTAGCATGTAGTTTCTTTGGAAATGTGTACCTGGAAACGGTCTTAGTGCATTGGAAAAACAAGGTTTATTTGTGTAGTAAATATTTGGGTTAGGAATGTGGAAAGATTTACTGGAGGTCTGCACATGCACATCTGCTCTTGTCATGTGCAGTTCTGTGTGTGACTGGATGGGATTGTCTGTAGGTAAATGTGTGAATTGCGAGTGACAGTTCTGTCTGCTTGTGACATCTTAAGAATAGACTCCTGCTGCGCGTCCCCCATGTCCCACCATGTGTGCGTGCTGGTGTGTACGTGAGCCCATGTGTCTGTGTGGATAATGAGGAGAGAGTGATTTCCGCCAGTGAGAAACTCTGCTTTCTATCACCACTGTAGCACACGTGAGTCCCATTACAAAACCACAGACTGTCCATCTTTGTGTGTGTGTATGTATATATTACAACTTAAGTCTTGTGTTTACAGTATGTTTCAGCTGGATGCTTGTCTAATTTTCACTGGCACTTCATTTATGAGATGCAGATAATCTAGAAACAGAAATGTAGCAGGGGCAGGCTTTGGATTTGACATTTATGTGGTGTTATTAATACAAGTGTTTAAAGTTCAGTGTTAGACTATACACACATGCCTTGTGACCTTATTTGCCAAATAAAAAATGGGCTAGTAGTGGGCAAAGGTTGCCTTGTTCGTGTTTTTTAAAAGGGAGAGTTCACCCAGAGATGAAAATTCTGTCATCATTTATTTACCAGGCCTGTAGCCAGCCAGGTGAAAGCGGTGGTTCATTTTTCTCCAAAAGTGGACCTTTTTGCAGGTAAACACCTCATTTTCTACACTATAAAAAAATTTATAAATTTACAGTGGGGTGCCGGAAAAAAAACGTATAATAACAGCCGTTAAATTACAGAAAATTACAGCTGGGGTGCAGGAAAAGGGAAAAATGGAAAATAACAGCCGTTAAATTACAGAAAAGTACTGTAAAATAACGGACGTTAAATTACAGAAATTTCCTTAAATTTAAATTTCTGGTAAATTTCTGTAATTTAACATCTGTTATTTTACAGTAAATTACGGTACCAGCTGCCGGTAAAAAAAAAACAAAACATAAAATTACAGATTTTTTTACAGTGTATTTGATCATTTGCATTTTAGTTACATTTTAGGCACTATTTTTAGCTGGATTACATTGTCAGATGGTCATCATAACCACACTTTTATATAATAAATAAATATGAATACTTTTCATATATCAGTCGAAAAAAAAAAAAGGAATCTGTTTTAAAGTTTTAAATCAAAAACTGTGCCCTATTGTCATTTATTAGGCAAATAACAAACTGGCCTCAGTCAGAATCTGTCCATTTCAATAAAAAGTAAATATACATATACATAATAAAATAATAATAGTAATTATTATATCATGTAGAGACAAATTTTAGTCTCTCTGGTAAAAAAGTTCATTTTGAAAATTCATGAATAACAACAATGGACAAAATAGTATTCAAATTCATTTTAATATGGTCCGCTTTTTATTGATCATTTTTTGTTTCAGGAACATTTAGATTGTTTGTTTACTTCTCCCATACCTCGCCCCCTGCACCCCCCCCCACCAGTGCCAGCGAGTAGCATTCTTTAAAAATGCATAATTTTGTGTTCTACTGATGAAAGGAACTAATAAATGTTTAATCCCACATGAGGGCAAATAAATTAGGTAATTTAAATTTATTTATTTTTTTAGTGGTCTCATTAAATTATATACTTTAAAAATGCTTTAAGTAATTAGCTTTTAATGAAAGATTCTGAAAATCTAAAGTGAGTTTGATTCATTCATTGATTATTCTACAGTACATCTTGTTTATGATTCTGAATGCAATGTATTCACAGCAAAGTTCATAGAGTAGATTGTTTTAAAGGAATCATGTTTCCAGTGGTGTCTTTACCCATTTAATATCTAATTTGATATGGATTTTCAAAAATATGTCTTGTTACACTGCCAACAAATGCAGTTAAACTGTTTAGCAGAGAGAATTCGGCTATGTGCTGCAAGTACTGTGTCATTGTGAACAGGACTATAGGTTGTTTCATTTTGCTGCGATGAACTTGGGGAGATGACCTCAGTATAGTTTTAGTGATATACCTGAGGAAAGAGGGCAGAAAAGAGTATTTCTGGTACAGATCTTCCTAGGAGTCAAGTCAGGAGGATTACATTGAAAACATCCACTGTGTCGGCTTTTATATTTGCCTCTGCTAAGCCATTGCGTGACAAGTATGAAAATTAGCTTTGTTTCAGATGTATGAAATCATTTGAAAGCTGCAGACAGGCATACATATCTTATTTCTTTTGTAGGTGAACTCACTGTTTGAAACATTTACTCTAAGTTTGGTTTTACAGTGGCATTAGATGTGTGCACATTTTAAAACTTGTACAGTGGGAAGGGTATAGGGCTTGGCGATAAAATCGATATAGGTATTTATTGACTGAACACCACTGTCAATCTCGATTTAAAAAAATTTGGTATGAAGGCTCTAGTTTTATTAAAATTTGTTTGCTGAGCACGTGCCTTGGAAACAATGCCAATAAGCTTAAGATGTAAATTTGTCATTTCCATTGGAGGCGCATTTTCCAGGTACACCTAGTTGAAAAACATCTGAAATGCTGCTAGCACTCATGGATGTTGCCAGAGTGGCTTTTTGGCTTCTTTTCTTGTCCATCCCAGCCACTGGCACCCCATCTGAACGTTTTTATTAGCATAAGGGGTAATCTAATCATTCAACTTCACAATATGTATTTAAATAATGATGATTAGTTTCTTTACTTGAAAGCTCAGATTTAATTATCATAATTTGTTTTGTTTACAGAGTTTGAGGTTTACTGTATCCTTATTATTGACACCTTACAGATGTTGATCTACCTTTACATTGCACACACTTTGTAACTTTTTATTTATCAAGTTTAAGACTTTCTTTAACACTTTTGTTTATTTTAATATAAAGAGATCAAATCTTTTGTTTAAATATTTTTGTTTTTGACTATTAAAACTATTTGCCTTTGTAATGTTGGTAAATTAAAATAAAGTGGTTAAATAAATAAAAAAAATACTAATATTCCGTAATGCATCGTTAAAAAATGTTCAGTAATTATCGATATTGAATGATATCGAAACATGACATCGTGATAATTTTTTTGCAATATCACCCAGTCTTAGAAGGGTATAGTAGTGTGGTCTCCACAGCATTTCTATGTTGTGTAACCTATTTTCCTGTTGGATTTTATATTGAAATTGAAGACTTTAGTATGTCACATTTTGCAACGAGACATTTCACTTGTCTCCATTCTGTTAGGACATCTATTTTTACTTTCTTTTGAAGTACAATTGTATTCCTGACCCTTTAGGCAAATGTACTTCTGGTTTGAGGTGAGTCAGCTTGTTGTTGACTTGGGATCTGTTTAGCATTTGTCTGGGAGGTAGACCATGGTACATTTGTCTTTTACATTTGTACATTCTGAGTTGCCAAGGTAAGGTTTAATTCACACTGACAGTAAGCAATGGACTAGATAAACCAACATGTTTTTCGCTTCCTTGATTTTGTCAAGCACAGGTGCATTCATTCAACAAACTGCAACCATGTTGTGAATGTCTGTACTATATAACAGATGCACTGAAGCTTGGCAGTGTGTGTGTGTGTACAGTATTTATATGTTGTTGCCCTCACATATACGCTCTTTGGATGTGGGCTTGTTTCTGTATTCTGTGCATTAGGCATCTCCGTTGTATCCGTGAGCTTCAGTCCCTCTGCCACCCACTCACACATCTATAAGTGTTCCCATGGAAACATGACTTTTTAGCTCCATTATCCCTCTTAATGTTTCTCCCCACACAGATGTACACGTACAAATCACAACAGCGGTGTGGGCTAGAGGGCACCACTGAGTCTTTGATGGTTTCATCATGAGCATTGATAAAAATTCCAGAGGAACGATCAAACATGTTCCATAAATCAGCATGGTTCATTGAATATTGGCTGCTGAATGCTGAGTTGAGTATTAAGCTCTATTATTACGGATGTTTTTCAGGATTATGAATGGTGCCGTATCATTTCAGTGATGCAGACAAGGAATTATATAGACAGCAGTGTTTTGTGCTCCTGCCATCTTGTATTTTTCCTGTGCCTTCAAGATAAGGGTTTTCAAGGCCGCATTGGACGTGCTTCACAAGTTATTCTATGTGGCGTGGCTAACATTGAATGAAGGTGATATTAGAATCTTGTCAGGGCGATTCTTGTCACTGCAGTGCTATGGGACAAAACATCCTCTTATAGTAAGAAGGGAAGGTAAACATAGTAAATGCGCAGGTTATTTCTACTTTTCCAGTGTCACTGTGATTTAGCTTCTTGGGAATGGTCATGCACGCTCACCCAGAGCCCTCGGATTCTTGCGCACAAGTAATGCGACGCAGTTAAGCATGTAGAAAATCAAACTAAACAGCCTGACCAACTGCGGAGAAGGAAAGAAAAGAGGAATGGATTACGTTTCCTTCATCCCAAACCACAGGAGCCCCTGCTGAAAGGACTCGAAAGCAGCCTTCCGTGTTTACGCCAAGGGCTCTGACAAACAGAGCGAGGGAGGAAGGTAAATAGAAAACAGAACGGAGTGCTATCTTCCTGTCCCGACTCCTGCACGCAGATGAGGTGGAGAAGAGCGCTGGCATCAGGCCAGGTGCTGAAAGCTGGTCGCAGCGGCACCCGCAGCTTGTTCAATGAGAAAGTTGTGGCTAAAAGTTCAGGAAATGATTCAGCCGGCAACTGCAGATTGAATTTACATTTGATTTGTATAAAATGCATATTGATGAGGCTCATCTGCATATGTTTTTGTAGCCACTTGTGCCGCTCGAGTGGTGTGTAATCTACCAGCGGTGGACAATAGCTCATCTGTCTTGCGGATGGAAGTGAGCACATCACGGTCAGCTTTCATCAAAGAGGCTTCTGTGTGCGCCTGGTTCTTCATTATCTCTACATATGACACCCATGACGGTTTGCCTCCAGGCTATTGCCAGTCTAACATCTTCACTCATGCTACATGCATATTGGTCTGTCTGTGTTCTCATCCAAAGTCTTTGTCATGTGCACTTGAATGGTGGCATTGAAAGTCAGTTTGATTAACTATAGTGGAAACTATAGTGGAAGATACAAGGCAATTGCCTTTACTTTTATAGACTCATTTGCACTGTAGAACCTTGGAGAGGTAAGGCTTAATGCATTTGTGTAGAAAAGCACCCAACACTCTCTGTTTATTGATGACTCATACACTTTAAATGTAATTCCTCCAAAATGCCTCTAAATGAGTGAGTCATTCTTATCAGTAATTTAACAGCTATGGTTGTCTGAATAATGTGTTATTTGAATAACTTCATAAGACTTGACATAAGCAGATATCGACTTGGCTCACAGCGTGATTTCTCAAAAACCAGCTGTAATTATCACAATAGTGCTAATATAAACAGTCTTGAAATACAAAGTAAATCCATTTGTTTTGTATGGGACGGAGAAATCCAATAAAATTTCCCTGCATGCAAAAATTATCACCTTGTTCTCAAATTCTCTGCTGCTTTATGATTATACCGGCTGACTTTGTGGACTGTTGTGCTGGTTATGTTATTTGATTTGTCTTTTGTTGTTCTAAGCAGCAATATACACAGATGCAGTGCTTTTATTTCTGCTTTGCTAGAGGCACACTTTAGTTGCTTTTCTTGTGACCTTTTGGAAAACCGTTTTCATCTCTATTCTCTCTCCCTCTGTCCGTTCTTCCCTTTGGTTTCACAGTTAATGTTGAGGCGGTGATTTATCACTTGTGTGAGTCCGTAAGAAAATGGGTTTTCTCCTGGAACAGAGGCGGAGCTGACAGATTCTTTAAAACTGTGCTTTGCAACCTTGCTGCCAATTACAATGTGTTTCCATGCCATTCCAGTGTGTTCAATTGACTTCAGTGGGGCATTGATTTATTTTAGGCTTTGAATCTGAAAGCATCTGCTTTCACAGTGCTAGATTTAAAGGGTAAGGCTACCGGCTTGGCAATATAGCTGTTTGGGCTTGTTAGAATTCAGCCATCATGTATGAAAGTACATCTAATCTCATGAGATCTCTAGCAAGACAGAAAATGCTATATTATAAGAATATATGGTACAGTAGGTTCAGGCTTAAAGGCTAATAATGATATTTTTTATCCATACAGTACCTTTATCTGTAACAGAGATGCCCAAACTAGGCCATTTTAAATGTAATGTAACCTTATATTTGTTTGTTTTATTTTTAAGCTACAAAAAGCTATCTGAACTTAAATATTTCAATGTAAATAGTGTAAATTAATCAGATTTAGTTTTAAATGTACATAGAAGACAATTCAGAGACTTTGGTGAATGAATAAAGGCAAAGGAAGATTCTGCTTGACTAGTGTATTCAGCATTTAACTACACTGTGTTATAAATAAATTTTTTATTGCAGTAAATTATAATTAAAAATGTTTTACTGCATTAGTTAATATGATTCAAAGTAATGTTTTCTATTTATTTTTTTAATATTATGAAGTGAATTAGGAAATTACCCATGTCAATTTTAATGTAAAATTGTTTGTTATATTTATTTTTGGACCACAGCTATCAATGATATTTTGTTTTTGGCCCCTCATACGAAAAAGTTTGGGCACCCCTGATATATAAAGTTTAATAATTTTGTTAACTTTGTTCTTCGGTACATATGAATTGTAAAATCAATGGAGTAAATACTTAATCCAAGATTCCACTGAAGAAATCTAATGATGAATGTGTGTGGAGAATGAGAGGATATAAGTTGGATTACCAGTGTTGAATCCAGTTGTGTATCAGAACCCAAATCCTAAGATTATTCCACCCCCCTCACACACGCAAATTAAAAACACAGTTTAACGGTTTATAATAATCATTCCAAAGCTTGTGATTATCAGGCATTCATGTCTAAGAAGTTAATCTTGCAGGTCCAGTTCACCCAGCACTATTTGAACTGTATTAGATGAGACTGAGTATTAATGCTATGTATCATCTATATTTTGGCTTGTAGTGCAAGGCACTAACAATGCCAAGTTCATGTAAATAATTTTTTGTAATGTTTGGCAAATTAATATATACTCGTGTGTCTATTATATCTATCTCGATGTGCACTGTTAGCTGTTGATTTCAGAGATCTCGCTTTTTTCCTTTTGCATGAATGCATTTCCTCCATACTTCATTATTCAGTTAGTTTGACTGTGACTACTTGCCCTTAGGCTAAAACAGCTAGTCCATTCACAAACAAAGCCTTCATAGATAGGAAATAGCTGCATAGAGATTCTGTATTGAAGCTGCTCATTTACTGATCTAGTGTCATCTAGACACATTTATTATTAAAAACAAAGCTAAACTCAAGTCAGCTGAAAGCTTCAGCAATCATTCCTTTGGTTGATGATATGTAGCGTGCAGTGATGACAGTCAGACCCCACCTCCGGCTGGCCCAGCACACATCAGCACTGTATTACTGACTCTGCTGTGTGGGAAATGAACTTTTATGATCTCTGATTTATTACCTGCATCAGTGGCTCTGAAACGCCCCAGGATTGCTTAGAGGAAAACTGGAGGGAAAAGCCTTCAGTCTGGGTGAGAAATCAAATCTACACCACCGCCCCTCATCTACCACCCTCCACACAAATCACTGCTGCTGCTCACTCACTCGGGTTTGTGTGTGTGTGTGTGTGTGTGTGTGTGTGTGTGTGTGTGTGTGTTATGAAGGTGTTTCTGAGTGCTCATATGTATGCAATGGTGTGCAAAATGGACAGTTCTAGCATATGCATTAGCATGATATTTCCACGTGTATATATTTTTATACGTAGTTTTATTTCATTTTTTTAACGTAACAATAATTTTTTGAACAGCATTTCATTTGTTTGTATGTTTTAGTTGCATGCTGACCTTTTTGTTGGCAGTATTTTCACAATGCCCAATCTCCCTCTTTTTTTCACATGCATTTCGTAAGCTCCCAACTGAGCCTAATTATTTCTTTCTTCTGTAATGCTGCAGATTCAGCAGCGGCACAGCACCGCTCTGAAACTCGGAATATATTTGCACTGGAAGTGGCTAACGTCTTGATTTAAGGTGCTGAACCGTACATTTGTCTCACAGCAAGTGTTGGGATCATAAATAAGACACCCTCTTAAACACTGAGAGTGACCTCTTATGAATGTCACTGAAAACTAATCAAGTGGTGTAGAAAAGTTCCCGGAGCAAGCAGAGAAAAAAGAACATAGAAAAGCCAGCAGAGGGCACATAAAAGTTTAAATATACAGGTCTAACATGGTGTGAATTACCAAGGATGTTTTGTAGTTGGCTCATCTTGTATGAAGAGGTGCAGAGAGTCTGGGGGTGTGTGGAACGTGTTGAAATTCATGGTAGTAGACCTTCAGGTGATAGAGGAAAGATCATATTCTGTCTAAAACTCAGTTTCCCTTGTAAAAGACATGTCAGGGGCAGATTGAGATGCTTGTTTGAGATTGGTTGAACAGCACTTACTAAACATACTGGAAACCCCATTGGTATACTGTTTGAGATTAGTAGTATAATAGGGAAGCTAGATAATCTAATAAATGACCACATTTTGTATTTTATGTAGCATATTCTTTTGGTCACTGGTAAATAAAATATATTCGTCGATACTCTTTGAGACTTTGCTGCCTGTATGCAGCTGTTCAGTCCAGCTTTGATGGGTATTCGCCTTCACAAATTAATTTGGAATGTCAGACAGGCTTTTTAGTGCTCACATCAATGCATTTCACAGTCATGTGTACATGATAATCTGTCTTATGCTGGGCTGCTTGCATGTCTTTTGTAATCTGGATGAGTGTCTATTGAAGAATAGAAGGATTTAAAGCCTCTGGAATGAAACACAATGGCTATTTTTTTCTGTGGTGCATGTTAAAATTATATTTAAAGAACACTTGATTGAAATCACACACAGTTTTGATTAAACTAATGTTTTGGTCATTCATATTGATGCCATTTTGGGGTCTGAAATACCAAAACCTAAGATCATTTTCCATAATACAGCAAAGGCGATATGTTTAACAATGTTGCTGTATGTACCAGAAATGTTTCACAACATGAATAGGTCAAATCTTTTCATGTTCATGATATTATTGTAATTTAAACGTATCTTAAATTACATATAATTCCCTCATCCAGTCACAGCCAGGTCATTTGCAGTGCTCACTGCATTGTGGTCTTCCTGAGACATTGGTTAATTGAATACAAGACTCATCTAGTCATAATAATGAATGACAAATAAGACCTTTGTTTATATATGAGCTCAGCATGGCAGATGGCAACAGGAAGCACTTTGAATTGTAACCTAATAACAGGATACTGACAATGAGGATCAGTAGCTCTTCAACAGGCATCTTACGGTAGCTGTATCGAAACAACGTCTCTATCTGAAGTGATAACATTCAGTGCAGTCCACACCTATATTACTTGACATCAGGACAGATAGAAAGGGGATATAATGTATGTTTGTGTTTTTAAAAATCTATTCATTATTGTTCATTTCTTGTGAATCTGTAATAAGTGTGTGATTTGTGCAAGTCCCTACACAAGGCTGGAAAAAAATTAGGTATGTGTCCGCTCAAGGCAGAAAGAACCCCTGACAAACACATTTTCATCTTGGAGTAAGACTGGTTTAGTAAAGGTGTGAGAGTAGAAAAATTCATTTGTGCGCAAAGTTAAAGGGACGTGATTTGTGTATGTGTGTGAGCGAGGGAGAGGAAGATGGATGGAAAGCGTTTGACAGAGTCTGTTTGAACCGAGAGCTGCTGTGGAGGATTACGGTCCCTCTGATCAGAGCGAGCGAGGAAATAGAAAGAAGGAAAATGGGAGAGAGAGTGAGGACAGGCAGATGTCAACATGTCTCTCAGATCCACTGGATTTGTCTGGCCGGCATTTGGTCTCAATCCATTGCTTTGAAATGCCACAGTTCGGGGAGTTTTGATGAATTCTGTAAATAACTGTGTAAGTTTGATATGTGCAAACATCAAACACCAAATCAGTTTATGACAAGTTCACAGCATCAAAATGATCATAATATACTAATTCAAATGACTATTCTAAGCATTGGTTGTGATAACATTTCATATCAAAAGTTGGAGATAGCATGATAATATAAAAGGACTATTTGTACTGTAATTAAATCCTTAATACTACACAAGTAGTAATATGAATCCAGTGACAGTATAACTGATTCACAGTAAAGGTAAAAGTAGGTGGTATTATTGCACCCAGTTGCTGTTTGGAGAAGGGTAAAAATCGGTCGGAGGCAGCTCCAAGTGGGTGGGACTTGAGCTCCAAGTGGCTGGGCCTTGAGCTCCACATGAGGTGTACAAAACCTGGAGTCCAATATTGTGTTGTGTTAATGACTAGACCAGGGGTGCCCAATCCTGTTCCTGGAGATCTACCTTCCTGCATATTTCAGCTCCAACCCTGATCAAGCACAACTAAACCAACTAGATCTGCAGTCACACTGGACTTTTCTCCCCATAGACTTCCATACGTACGTGAATGTGTCCGACTGGAAATGCAAGCTCATGTGGTAGGTTTTGCTGTTCACTGCATTAGAAAGTTCAAGCTTGGTGAACTCTGACCTGCAAAATCGCATCACGTGGTTGCGTGAGACTTATCGAAGATCAAAACATGACCTCTCTGGACAGAAATTTAAATTATAGACCAATCGCTTATTTTTTAAAGTTTCTAATTATCATCTTGTTTTATCCTGCCCCTTTTCGCAGTGCCATACAATAAAATTTCACACGCACATACACTAGTGTGACTGTGGCATAAGTCAACCAGAGGAGCACTTGGTAACTACAGACAGGTGTGTTTGATCAAGGTTTCAGCTGAACTTTGCTGGAAGGTAGATCTCCAGGAACAGGATTGGGCACTACTGGTATGCACCCACCCCAACCCTAAACCCAACCTCACAGTATCCTGATGTGTTTTATTAATGGCTGTTTCTCAATATGCGCTCTTCAGCGATCTTGGATGCGTTCTTGGTATCGAGTATGCGTCGATGCTGACTTAAGCACCAAACTTGCTCGAGAAGACCCCAAAGTCATTGCGGCAGGTGGGAAGCGCAGCATTTTATATAGATTTATTATTAAAGTTCAGAGATATAACTTATTTATCTCAGGAGTTTCCCTAAATGAGACGGTCAAAGTAAACATTGCCATGAAAATCTTTATAAGGGTATAAACGCATCAAGAGAGTTTATTTGCTGAAATTCGTATTAAAATCTGTTTTATTTGTGTTGTGCTAAGTATATTTGTAAGGGTTTTGTGCATGTTACATATATTGAAAAGGGGGAAAGCAAAAAAAACATTGTTTGAATGCTGTAATGTTTAAATAATTTCCCGTTAAAAATACATGAAGGTCATGTGGCCATCAGGAAGACCGCAGGATTAGCTCTCAAGTTAATTCATCTGACGTGACCTGGCAAAACCGGTCTTCACAAGAATGCAAGTACGTTCTCTGCGTTCTTGGAATTGAGAAACAGACAATGTCTACTCCACCTACACCACCTAAACCCAACCTACTCGTGGCGTAAGTCCCTCCCACTTGGAGGTCACCCAGTCTACTTGCAATGTAATCCTTCCCACTTGGAGGTCTCTAGGCTGCAATGATACCTATTTGGCTGTTTGAGGAAAAAGGGATTTCTTAAAAAGACAGAATAATCATGAGCAAGGACATTTGTTTTTGTATACTTTTGTAAAGTTACAAATCCTCTCCCCATATTGCTGCACTTACAAAGTGCAGCGAAAGACCATACAGAATGTACCATAACTGTCAAGTAAAAGTCTGATGCATTTGCACTTAATTTGAAGTCAGTATTGTTTTAAATGACATTGAAAATGAACTGCATTATTATTTGTGTTAAATGTCCTTTCCGTGACTCTCTGTCCTGAGAGCATCATAGTCCCATTAGATTTTGTTGGGGCGTATCCCCTTTGCCTTCATGGAGGTCTATAGATAATTAAAAACCCATATCTGCCTGTACTTGGTTTGTAAACACAACTCCTTTTCTTTCTAGCATCCTTCTGTCACCATCTTCCTTCATACCCACATCAGGGATGAATCCCTCCATCTGTCCACAGAGGGATGAGGAGCGCAGGCTGTGCTAATGAAAGTCGAACAGGAGGATGTGTGCATAAGCGCCAGTGTGTATGTGCGGGTGTCAGAGTACGAGATTTTGTGACATGCCGTAATCAAAGTTGAATTGCACTGTTCTGAGATAATGCTCTTAGATCAGGGAGGATAAATTCGGGATTGCTCAGATGCCCTTGGCCCCTGCCTCCTCCCACACGCATCTGATGAAATTCAAGGTCGAGTGTTTGCAAAGCCTGGAAAGGCTCCAGTCAAACACCCTGGTCTTAGATGAATGTGGTTGCTTATTCTTTGCCCATAGTTTTTTTGGACGATTGTCAATTAATTCAGCCAACTGCTCTGTAAGACCTTCATTTGACCTCACTTGACACCTAGAGGGCCTGGAGTTTTCTTGTTTTTAAAAAATGAAGAATTATCATGAAAATATAGAGTCTACCACTGCCAACACCAATCCACCCAACTTGAAGCCAGGATTTAAGCAGCCTGGTGTCATCTCAGTTTGCCATACTGGTGCCCAGTGTGGAGCGTATGGTGTTTGGCAAATGGTGCACATTTTAACCAGAAGGCTATGAATGAAACAGCCTGGACAGGGAAACATAGGCTTCTTATAACAGATCCAATCTGATATGTCAGAAGACAGTGTATGAATGCAAATAGTCTCACACTGATGCTATTTGAAGTTTAAATGGTTTATTTCATGTCAAGGGTGGACTGAAATCAATACACCTGTCTTTTTTTTTTCTTACGAAAAGACCTCTTTCCAGCATTATAGTCCAGTGTGCAGGCACTTTCAAAATGTCTTTCACTCACAGTTGTATATTTTTATTGTTATTGCTGTGTAAGTCTGATTATATGTGCTGGCTTTTTGGAAGCACAAAAGGAAATGCATCAAGTGAGACTTGCATTGTCGCAGTTTTATCCTAGAAAGACAAAGAATTGGAATGAGAAGCATGAATATCCAATTATTTATCAAGTAAACACACACACACACACAGCTTAAACCCTAAATGTGCCATTTCCTCACATTCCCAGAGATGCTGCGTGTGTGTGGTATTAAACATGAATTCATTAGCACTCTTTGATGTGGCTACTCAGCATGTGGTCTCCAGTCCATGTTTGTGTGTCAGTGTGTGTGTGTGTGTGTGTGTGTGTGTGTGTGTGTGTGTGTGTGTGTGTTACAAACATGCTTTCCAAAAGAAGGACTGGTTTTCTTTTGGCAGCATGCTGGAGTGTTGGAGTACCTCTGGCCTGGAGGTCAACTCATGTTCTCTGTTCAAGATACGGGGAATGTTGTATCCTATCCAACTGCCAATGCCCTAAAGCAGCAATCTATGGGAAGATGCTAGAATAATAAACCCTTGTTTTTGGATGACATTGCAGATTAGCTGATCTTAAAGCTCAGTGTTAGATGCCTTTTAAATATTTTACCACCATGGATTGGCATGGATACTTGCTCCTAGCATCCAACCATGCACAGAAAAGCCTCCAGCAAACCAAACCACAAGTTATCTTACAGTGCTTTAATATCTACGCATTGCAATTTTAGCGTTGTATGAGACATAGCCTAACACATAGTAAACATTCCACAGGTCCACTGAGCCATAGTGTTCGTATGGAGATTGTGGTTTTAAATCCTGATTAAATGTTTTCTACTCCTCTCTCCATAGCTTCCCAGCTTCTACATGGGAATACTTAATGGGATGGATGTTCATTTATCCTTTGGCTTCTGTTTGAACCCACCAAAAAGTCATAATATGTGTTTTGATTCCGATTTACAATACCAATATGTGTTTTTGCCTTCACCCACATCTCCCTTCTCTCCTACTTTAAATGTAATCGCTAGTAAATGATACCTGCTGTAGTGTTTTGAAGTGGTTCTTTTCTAGAATTTTCTATCAGAGAACATTATCCCCCACTGCTCAGATTGCACACACTACTATATTTCAAACCATTCCCTTCCATAAACCCAAACACAGATGTGGTAGGACCATTCTCGTGCAAAATGGAAAGTGTACCGAACCCTTTATTACTCTCCTATGCCTTTGAGTGGGCTAACACTCCCTCCCTTAGTGCGTCTCTGCTTTCTGTTTCAATGGCTAATCATTACTGTGGAGTCCATACCCTTCACTCTGTATAACGTCTTAATGCCCACTACAACGGCTAAGCAGTGATTTTCACATCTGCTGTGAACCACAGCAGTTAAGTGCCAGCCTAGCATACCAATACTAGTATGCTCTGCAGCTAAAAATACAGTGTTTATGTTGTATGCGCTCTGTCTATGCTCAATACATTAGCATTTGTGCTGCTTAACACTACAGTCAAAAGTAACTTTTTTTGTGGAGGATAAAGAGCAAACTGCAATGCATCCTTTTTGTAAACCTTTAGCGATTCCTTCTAATTAGCCCTGTGGTCCACCATTACTCAAATATTGCAAGCATGACTGTGAGCTCTGCTACTCCTTCAACTGTGTCAGCAGGTGAACTGCGCTATCTGGAAAGATAGGAGAATATCGGCAAAGCATGCAAATAGCATACCAAGGGAAAAATCAATTAGAGGGCCAGAGGTCCGGCTGTGAGGTGGGGCACAGGCAGAAAAACTGTGCCCATCCTAGCTGTTAACTCCTGGGGCAAATGCATTATCCCATTGAGAATGGCATCCATTCATGCCAACTGTGCAAGCTCCCAGAGTGCCCTTTTCCACCTCTCTTTCTTTCTGTAATTACTCATGCACTTTTCAAATAGCTGGAAAACTGTCATGTGGCTTTAACAATTTGTCTACGGAGACCATGCCCTCCCCTCCTTTGTTGAGAATCTTTTGTTGAAGATACAGTGAAAGATAATCGTGTATTCTGTTTTCATTGCTGTTAAAGCTAAGTCTAATATGCTAATAAAGTGAATAGCTTTAATGCTTACATTGTTCTGTTCTTTCTGTCTGTGCAGGAACAGAATGTCCCCAACTTCACGAGAAGTCTGAATACTAAAACAGAGCACAGAGTGAGTAGTGGACAGAGACACTCTTCCCCTAAGGAATCAGGACAATGGCTTTCCACAACAGAAGATGGAACTTTACTTTTTCTTGCTGCATTGTTGTCTTGTTGCTTCCTCTTGTGGCTGCAAGGCCACAACAACCTTCAGCTGCAACTAGAGTACATGAGGAATACAATACGTTCCGGGTGGAAAACACAGAATGGACCTTTAACCACCTTGCGGTGGACCACAGAAATGGGAATGTGTATCTTGGGGCAGTGAACCGCATCTACAAACTCTCACCTGGACTGGACATACAGGTGTCGCATCAGACCGGTCCAGATGAGGATAACCGGAACTGCTACCCACCCCGTATAGTGCAGCCTTGTAGCGAACCCCTTACGTTGACTAATAATGTCAATAAGATGCTGCTCATGGACTACCGCGAGAACCGGCTGCTGGCATGCGGTAGCTTGTACCAGGGTATTTGCAAACTCCTCCGCCTGGATGATCTCTTTAAACTTGGAGAGCCCTTTCATAAAAAAGAGCACTACCTCTCTGGCGTCAATGAAAGCGGCTCCGTGTTTGGGGTCATCGTGTCTTATGGTGATGCCTCGCCTGATAAGTTGTTCGTGGCCACAGCTGTTGACGGAAGACCAGAGTACTTCCCAACAATATCCAGTCGTAAGCTCACCCGTAACTCAGAGGAGGATGGCATGTTTGCCTACGTCTTCCACGATGAATTTGTTGCCTCTATGATTAAAATCCCATCGGATACATTCACAGTGGTACCAGACTTTGACATCTATTACGTCTATGGGTTCAGCAGTGGAAATTTTGTGTATTTTCTCACATTGCAACCTGAAATGGGAGGAGGGCCGACTACAGGGTCATCCTCAGCTGGGCGTGAACAGGTGTACACTTCCAAACTAGTTAGACTCTGCAAGGATGACACAGCATTTAACTCTTATGTTGAGGTTCCTCTTGGTTGCGTTAAGGGTGGGGTCGAGTATCGCCTCCTACAGGCAGCCTACCTGTCCAAAGCAGGAACCATTCTGGCACGTTCATTGGGCATAGGACCCGATGATGACATCCTTTATGCTGTGTTCTCCAAAGGACAGAAAAGGAGGCCCAATGAGTCATCTCAGGAGTCCGCTCTCTGTGTGTTCACTCTGAGAAAAATTAACGAAAGAATAAAGGACCGGCTGCAGTCATGCTATAAAGGAGAGGGAACCCTCGATCTGGCCTGGCTCAAAGTGAAAGACATCTCGTGCAGTAGTGCGGTGAGTACATTCAGAATCAGAACACCCCTGCTTACCTGTCCTCAGCAGAACAAAACTGCTCGTGACAGTTACTATAGTAACACACAATGATTTAAAATGATTGATGTGTGCAGTGCTATTACGATCAGGGTTAGTCATCAAATTGTACATAAATTGAAGTTGTTGAAACAAGAACATTCAAGTTTTTACCAGAGCGTAGGGCTAATTTAGGTCAAATAAAGGCACACGTATGAGGTAGTGCCCACTAGCAATACAATACCACTTTTGATAAATTACCACTAGCTGTGCGTATAACAAGCCTTTTGACAACACAGGACAAGGTATCGAAATAAAGTGACATTTTTAATGGTTTCCTAGAAACTGACTGTTATGAAAGCAAAAGCTTGTATTTTAAGCTGTGGGTGTTTGGGCTAAATGAATTGGAGAATTGTTCAATGCAGTTTTAGTATGCATTTTAAACCAATGCATGCTGAGGGACAATGATGTTGGTTTTGTAGTCGGCAGGCCACATTTTTTGGAATGCTTTTTATTTTTTATTCCTCTTCGTTTATTTCTCACAGCAGTAACAACGTAATTGCTACCATTTTGACTATAAACTTATGTCTGGTTCCAAACAAAATAATTCATTTGTTACAATAGTTTTCACTCAGTTCCGCACAACAAGGTTGCAATGGTTGTTACAAAGCAACTGCTTTTTTTTTTTTTTTAGACCTTTAGATGAAACACAGCTAAACTGTAGAAAATGTACCACACATACCACTCAGTACCAGAACCAATGAATTTGAACTCCATTTAGAAACATCACTGCTGGTTAAATTAAACCAGGTTATACGCTATAGAAAAGAATAAGCTGTTTAGGAGCAATTTCATGCATTTGTCAACCTTGCCATGAAAAAAATTAAGTTTTCACCAAAATACGGAAACCGTAAAAAAACGTAAATGTTTTTTTGTCAAAGCAAGTATTTTAAAGTACTTTAGAAATACTCAATGTCACATACATAACACTTTTTCCTCATAAATGCAAAAATATTAAATCAAATAATATGAATCATTTTTCTTCCATAGTGAGACAGCTCTTATCCTTTTGTTTAGCATTATTTCTTTTGGGTTGTGCAGTGTAATTCACAGAATTTCTACAAAGTATGTGGTAGACTGTAAACTAGCTGACTTTTTTTGGTCACATCCATGACGCATGATTATTTTCCTCATTTAAAGTACAAAACATGTTTACAGATTGATATTTTTCTTGCCCCTTAACTCTGTGGTTAGTTGTTTTGGAAAATATAAACTGAATTCTCAATATAATGTTAGCATATACTTTCTATGTGAATTCATGTTTGAGTTTTTACTGCAAATGTCACATCCATAACGATGGATTTGCACTTATGCATTTACAAGAAATATTTCATGACAATGGCATGGTAGTCAGTAACTTTGTAGTAAATGTAAATACTATGGTATTTGTCATCATATTGCGATGGTACTATTTCATACCACATGCTAGTTTTTTCCTGATGTGGGGACGATATGTGTGTGAACTGAGTGAACGCACACACTCGAAGACACTAACACACAAGAATAAATGTGGAGCTGACTGTGAGAGAGTCATGATAAGTGTACGGTTAGAGAGGGAGGAAGACAGGGAGTTATGTTGAGGAATGGTGCCATTTCTGCATGCACTGCAGTATGGCCACTGCAGCATAAATTAAAGAAAGAGCGTCACAGCGAGGAGAGAGAGATGGATGGTCTGTGTCTCCTCCTCTGGTAACTATGGCTACTAGCTTCTCATTTAAAAGCCAGGCAAGTGTTTGATTGGGCAAGTGAAAAACACAAGTGAGCTCAAACACATTACATCTGAGACTGATAAATGCTCTGTTACTGCTTAAATTATCCCGATAACTGATCTCGGAAACAAGTATAAGCACATTCATGCACTTGTACCAGGGTTACTGCTTAAATTATCCTCTCTGCGAACTGATCTCAAAAACAATTACAAGCACAACCATGCATTTACAAAGGCATATTAAAGATGAAGTGAAATGAACATTTACTTTATTACATAAGCACATATTAGGTACAATTCATCACAATTTATGTATGTTTTTCTTCAAAATTTGGGATTCACAGTATAATGATTTTGAGTTTTTAAATATGTGTAATTTGTTATTGGTATTTCATGTATTTGGTATTAAAGGTTTTGTCAGGGCCGGGCAATTAATCGAAATCGACATTCAGAACCTATAATCGATAAAATTTTTCTAGGTCAATTTTTTTCAATTACTTTTCCTACAGCGTGTGGCGTCACGTGACTCTAGTCTGTTAACTGCATGTCGCGATGATTTGTTGCGCAAGCTCTGTGATTGGTTGGTTTGGTAGCGGTGACAAGTGTGGGCAGTGTTGAGAGTCGTGGGAGAGCCTATTTTGGTGTGTGCTTACAGGTGTCGAGTCTTGTGGAGGAGCTCCATATGGACACTTTTGGTTTGTTTACCTTATGATTAAAGTTGTTGCACATCCGTTGGTTCCCGATGATGGACCCATTCTTGAGGCTTAATTTGCACTACATTGACTATGATTGGAAGCTGCGCCAAAGATGCCTTGAGACGGCATATAATATGTGAGCATATTTATTGTACACCTGTCACTGAACTATGAGGGCAAAAAAATTTATAATAATAATCGTTCATTAATTGTTATCGAGTTAAAATTTTCAAATAATCTAGATTTAGATTTTAGGCCAAACTGCCCACCCTTTTGCTAAATTTTTTGGAGGGTTTGTTTTTGTGAGGGTTTGCCAAATTCCATTATTGAGTTAAAATGTTTTCCTTCGGCTTAGTTTCTATTTCAGAGGTAGCCACAGCGGAATAAACCTCTAGCATTCCAGCATAGATTTTACACAGCGGATTCCCTTCCAGCCGCAACCCAGAACTAGGAAACGCCCATACACACTTATTCACACACAAACTCATACACTATGGCCAATTTAGTTTATTCAATTCACCTATAGCGCTTGTCTTTGGACTGTGGGAGAAACCGGAGCACCCGGAGGAAACCCACGTAAACAAGGGGAGAACATGCAAACTCCACACAGAAATGCCAACTGGCCCAGCCTGGACTCGAACCAGCAACCTTCTTGTCGTGAGGCGACAGTGCTAAACATTGTATTTGAAATGGTTATATTAAATGTTGTGGCAAGCTGTTTTTCTAAGTAATTAATTATATGAATTATAATCGCTTTACTTAAATTATTAGTCTAATGACTTTTTGATATATGCTTTGACAAAAACTACTTTTAATCAATTACATCATAACAGAATAGCCACTATTTTATAACATGGATTAAATAAAACCATAACCTACATTCTCTCTCTGCTGAATATTCTGTTTCATCTGGGAATATGGTACCTTTATGGACGTTAAATGCATTATGAATGCTGCTTCATGTTGTCTTTCTCAGTAAGCAGACTACATTAGGTATAAAGCAGCTTCCAAACACCCACAGGCAGAAGGAACATGGGCACGATTGCGCTGACTCACCTATGAATAAAAGCACACGCTCATAGACGAATACATTCAGACACTCCTGTTTTTTAGTAAAACACCCACAAACACACATTCAAAAGCCTCCCAGGGCTAAAAAAGAATGGCATATCTGTCGGGCTGTTCTGTGACTGAAGCTAAACGCTTTTGGGCTGCGGTATTCCTGAATCCTCACTCAATGGGACCATGTTGACGAGATAAAAAGTTCAGAATGACAGAAGTGAGAAAACGATTTAAAAACCTCGGGTAGATGGATGTTTTGCTAATATCTCTAGCAAGATTTTACAAGAATCACAGTTGTTGGTCTCAGATGGGTTCGTGTTTTCAATAATGTATGAAAAAGTCAGTGCTGCGGAGTTAAAATATTGCGTATCATCGTTCACAGAGGACGCCAAACATATACAAGCTGCTTTTTTACAAACCGAGAATCGAGAAAGAAAAGAAAAATAACAGCACGCTTTTTGACTTCCCTGATATGAAAGTCTAATTAAGTAAGCAGAGACGCACTGTGAGATCAAGCAAGCCCCTCTTCATGAATGCGAAGATAACGTTCTCTCAATATTCAGCCCTCTGCAAACGTTACATCAACATGACATGATAGTAATGCAGGTTCGGTGAAGATATGAAAGTGATGTATATCTTAATATCCTCTCTGTGCCCTCTGCAGACGATAAGGATATTATGCTGTGAAGAAAAAAAAAACGTAGAATAATGTAAGCCTGGCTCATATGAGATATATATCTAGTTCTGTCCAAAATTCAGCTCTTTACTAGCAGTCATCGTCATGGATCATGCGCAGACAGATGACATGGATAAATAGCTTTTTTATTATTTTAGATGCGTTTTGACAATAATATAGAGAAATATGTATAAATGATGATCTAATCTTGCTGGGACCTAACAATGAGATTATTTACCATTAGTTCTGTAAATTGTTTATTTTTATCATTCAATTTTAGCTGAATTGTTTCTTTGTTAGCTTTTCTTTGAATGTAAATGTGCAGAGGAATTTATGTTTGACTTCTCAGTTATGAATTGAATTAAATTGAAAGGTGAATCATTTTGTAAAATGCAAAGTTGACTGCATTCATCCTGTCAGTGGCTTTTTTTTCATGTTTTGTTTTACCGTGATAGGTAGTGGTGTAACAGATCACGGTTGATCCATGATTCGTACAGATCACAGCCCATGGTTTGGAACACACATGACCTGCAGATTAATACATTTTGTTTTCCTTGTAGATTAATCCTAAATTTGTAGGGATCGCAGAGAGATCGCCTCTTGCATCATTCAAATCACATGTATGAAAGCATGTAGGCTTTCCTGTAAAATATAATGATGACGGAAGAAGTTGTGGTAGGTTATTCGGGATGCGGTGGGTTTCTTAGGTTATTAAAGGTGTTTTCTGTCGCTGCTTGTTTAGCCTGCATTAATGCATTCAGTGTAATCTGCACGATTAATTATTAAAAGATCGGGATCTCAACACCCACGCAACATAAATTATAAATAGTGGTGATTTGCATATGTTTATTAATCCTTTGAATCGCTGCATTTAAATCTGTATTTGAAAAACACAAAAATAAAGTCTTTTGAGTTAGTTATGAAGTTACAAACAGTCAAATAACACTGAAGTAATGAAAGAACATTTTATAGTTTAGATAAAACCACTGATGTTTATGGTAAAAATTTAAAATCATCGTCATATGCATTTAAGTTGTTGCTCAAAAATTAAAGTTGTAGGCAGCAGTTACATTATTTAACCAATAGGTGGTTAAATAACCAGCAATCAAAAATATGCCTCTGAATAATTCTTCAAAAATGAAACATCTAACAATAAAACATGAATTTTTATGAATGAATAACTAGAGTAATTTATTGAAAATGAGGCTAAAAATAAATATAGGTTGTACAAATTATAATGTTAGATTTATACATTTAGCGTTATTAGCAACATTAGTAGTAACAGTGAATTTTTCACAGTACTGAATATTTCACAATTTATTTTTATTTAGCTGATTATTCTTCATATTATTTTTAAGAAAATCACAAGTTCTGTTTGTTAAAATCAAAAGTTGCTTGCAGTACTGTTTTTGTAATAAATGCAAAGCAAATTACATTTGTCTCCTCCCCATTTTTGGTTGATCCGAAATATGGTCTGATCCGTGACTTAAAAAAAACATTCTGTGATTCGAACCATGAGATTTGTGATAAGTTACACCACTAGTGATATGATATCTCATAACTGCCATAGTTTTACAATATAAATAAGTAGATTTAGTATGTGCACGTGTCAAGTGGAAGCAGAAATGTATTTGCAGAGGCAGCAGCAGTACTCTTTGCTTTGCTGACTCTCTCAAGCTC
Organism: Danio aesculapii; assembly: GCF_903798145.1. NCBI lineage: Eukaryota > Metazoa > Chordata > Actinopteri > Cypriniformes > Danionidae > Danio > Danio aesculapii. The sequence continues at coordinate 43,948,960 of NC_079438.1, forward strand.
TTCGTTGCTCTTTTTCTCTCATGGTGTGTGTTTTTTCCCCAATTAATGAACAGATGAGAAGACCTACTGCTCATTAGGGCAGTCAGACTGCATGAAGGGGCACTGTTAATGTCAAACATGATGCAAACACACACACACAAACTCACAAAAGAAAGGGTGTGCGTTTCACTACGTGAGACAGACTAGCCATCTTCATCAGTTCATTAAAACAGACTTAGACTAAATCTTTCTAGATGGTGGTAATGAAGTCATCTCTCACATGTACGTGGAGGCGTGGCATGTAACACACAATGGTCATGCTGTCACCCTTATTAACAAGAGATCGGGTCTCTGAAATATGCAGCTCTGCGTGACAAGATCTTGTTTATGTTGCATGCCTAGATCCAAATGTAGCTCATCTCTTTATTTAATTTTTTAAAAATGTATTATTTATATACATTTTAACTTTAAATATATGAATTTACTGTTCAGTTTGTTGTGTGAAGTATTTGTATGTGCAAATTGTATTTTTTTTTAATTTTTTTATTTGATTTAATTTGTGTACATGTTATTTACTTTCAATTTTGCTTAGTGTTTTTATTTTATTTGTGTATTTTTGTATTTGTCCATGTTTATATTTATTTGTGCATATTAATTAATTTACTATTGATTTGTGTATTTATGTATTTTTGAATTATTTAATGCACTTACTATTTTCACTTATTTTTTTGTTTATTTGTTTTAGTATATTTGTGTGTTGTAATTAATGTCTTAATTTGTTTATCTGGGTTTAATGTATTTGTTTATTTTTATCATTTGTATTTATTTTTGTATTGTTTTATATTGTGGCAAATATTTTATTTGTTTGTGCTTATATGTATGTTCATTAACATGCATGTGCTCTATTTATTTATTGATTTATGTGGGTGGGTATGTATGCTTAATTTGTTTTGTTTATTTTATTATTATTATTATTCATTCATTTATTTTATTTTCGGCTTAGTCCCTTTATTAATCAGGTGTCGCCACAGCGGAATGAACCGCCAACTTATCCAGCATATGTTTTACGCAGCAGATGCCCTTCCAGCCGCTGCCCAACACTGGGAAACACCCATACACTCTCATTCACACACATACACTACGACCAATTTAGCTTATTCAATTCAACTGTGGGAAAACCAGAGCACCCGGAAGAAACCCATGCGAGCACGGGGAGAACCGGCACATGCAAATTCCATACAGAAGTGCCACCTGACCCAACCGGGGCTCGAACCAGCAACCTTCTTGCTGTGAGGCGATCGTGCTACCCACTGTGCCACCGTGATGGCATATTATTATTATTATTATTATTGTTATTATTATTTATTTATTTATTTATTTATTTATTTATTTATTTATTTTTAAAGTTCCCAGGTTCTACAGGTTGCAATGTCATAAAATTTGATTGCCAATCCTAAGCCAATTGTGGTTTGTTTGGGTTCAAGTTGGAATTTCCCCAACCAATCGCAGAGCCCGGGAGACCAGAGTGAGTGCTCCGACTTGGCCCCCCACTGGTCCATTATTATTATTATTTTATTATTATTATTATTATTATTATTATTATTACACATCACTCCCTTGTTCCTTCTATATAATGTGAAATAATAAATAATCCTCCTTATATAATGTGAAGACACCCCCACCGCCCCTTCCCACATTCAAAAAAAGTATTAGTTGCTCGGTATAGATATGCATTCAGAAGATTTAAAGTCAGGCCCATGTTCTGTTAATCCCAAGTCCAGGGTTCGATAAGTCATGCTTGCAGCTTTACTCCCACAGGGTTACAACTGGCAGCTGTGTGCTGCTATTTAAAGATCAGACACACCGAGGGGGAATCCAAATGCAGAGGCAGAGATCTGAAGCTCGCTCATGACTACTGTAGCTCTGGTTGTGCCAAACATCTCTCAGACTTCCCAAGTGCCTTTGGGCCCAGACAGATGAGTGTTCAGAACCGAACAAAAGGCATTCTGATGTTTGTTTTTGTTTGTTTACTGTTCTTTTATTTTTTAAAGTGCGTTAGATTGATCTGTGATTGACTAAAATCCACAGCCTTAAATATTGCTCTATTTTTGCAAGGCTGAACAATGTAGGATTATTAGGGAAAATATAACTGTTTGATGTATGTGTTCATTGTTTACAAAGTCAATTATGTGTACAATCATGTTAATATAAGATTTTATATACATATAATTTGCCAATAGTAAATCCTAGTAAAGGAAGAAACTAATTTTGAAGCCCTAGTGATAATACTAACATGCATGACAGTATCAGATAATTAATGTATAACTGTATCAGTGCTGGTGTCTATAGATCATTTTGTGTTGACATATGACCTATAAAAAAAATCTGTCTGCACCTATGTCAGCAGAAAGAAAGTGTGAAAATGAGTCTGGCGCAGTAAATTCACCTTTTTCATCTCCTGGAGTGATGTATTCAAGCAAACAAGGGCACGCCACATGCTAATAGGGTTTTTTTTAATTTATGCCTTTTTTTCCCCTCACAACCTCTGCTCACTTATAGAGCCATTGCGGTCATGGAGATAAGAACATTTTAAATTAAGATTGGTCTCATTATTATTCATAATCATCTCAATTATAAGTCATTAAAATCAGGCTATAGGCTGTTCCCTTACAGCTGTCAGTCTCTCTGCACGCTCATTACATATTATTGCCAAATAATTAGCGCTTTTCACCCTCCAAGACAGACTTTTTTTTTTTCCAGACCTCTTACTATCGAAGTGGCTGTCAATTCTCGTTAATTTCCTTCTGTTAGTCATACTTATTTTTTTTCCCATTAAAATGCACTTAGTAATTACTACGTTGTATTGATGTGACAGTCATGTTGGACTGACTGCAGCATTATACAAATGTTGAGTGTCGTAAAAATGTGCTGTTCACTATCACTACCATGAGTTTATTTTATGAGTTTGGCTGTGGAAATGTTGTTAATTCAATCAATCTTAACATTCTTAATTTTTTCTTATGTTTTTGAGTGAAGAAACATAGTTAACTTTAAAATTGGACGACAAGCTGGTTATTCTCTATGTATCTTTTTTTTTCTTTGTTTATATGGCTCCCGATCCTTGCCAAGGTTTTCTTTGGTGACGCTTTCTAGAAGAACCACTTTATGGGATTGTGTGACATGGTTTTAATCAGTCGCTTGCACAGCGCGCACTGCATTTCCATTCATTAAAGTCGATCTCCAGGTTTATTGGCCTCAGTAATTACATCTCCCATCGTAACTACTGCAGCAAAGGTCATAATCCATCATAAGATCGTTATCTCCTAATCAGACTAAACTCACTTTACATGTAGATGTGAAAAGGTTATGAGCTCCAGCACTTGTTGGATGTTTCTTGTAGTACGTCAATTTTGTCGTCTTTCCTTTTTCTCTCCATTTTTTTGAAACCATTATAAATCTTATATACGCTGATAGTGAGAATGCGTACACAAGCAGACATGATAAACATTCAAGTAGCGAGGCTGACAGTTGATCTTTCAGAAACATGATTAGAATTATAAAGCTTCTGTCTAATCTTTCTTAAATACATGATTTTTAAAACACATGAAATTAAAAACTAAATGAAGAGAAAAAAACAGTTTTTTTTTTTTTGCTTAAAAATAATGATAATTCCCATCTAAACATCATTGACAGCTACATAATGCATTCCTTCTTATTGAGTATTACTCAGGCAACATCACACAAATGACTTTTTTTCTGATTGATCTCCTGAGCTTTGGATAAAAACAGTTTGCTGACAGTTTGTTTACTTCCAGTAGGTTTAGCAGATGATTGTTAATATCTGGGTTTATAGAAGCTTAAAGATCAGATGTAAGAAACCTTCACGTTTCATCTGCTTTTTAGATACCATCACAGGTTTGTGAGAATCCTTCCCTTCGGCCGTCTTTAGATGTTTGACACTACTGTACATCTTTACGCCGACGTAGTGGCATAAGATGAGATTTCAGGGTTTGATTTGTATCAGTAACACTCATTTTGATATCTTTGACAGTTTCTTTGAAGCTCTCCGGTTCAGTTGGATGTAGTGATAGCGCACAGGCAATGTTGGATCAAATAATACAGACAAAGTGCTTTCAAATGTAGGCCTTTGCTATGGAAGCGTAAGTCTGCAGAATCTTTTTCTTACTGAAGGGGTTCACAGTCATTAAGTCATTAAATGTCATTACGTGCAGACAGTTGTGCGATATTCATCACTCATATCTTTTTATTCCTTCATAGCGGAGTTCTCTGGTAAAGTCAGCGCGGGGTAGAGGCCAATGCAGGATGGAAACAGAGATTATTAGACCTTTAATTCAAAAGAGTAGTCGGGAAGACAATTGAGAGAAGGGAGGAGTAGACGGATGAAGCATGGTAGTTAGCTAGACATCCAGCAACCAATTAGTGGATTTATTTATTATTTATTTTGTATTATTACTATAAGAATAAGTAGGTACTGTATATTGCAAATATTTCAGCACAGATAATCTAAATGTAAATGAGAAATTAGCATGTGGAAATTAATTATTCGGTATCTTGTGATACATATTAAAAAATCTGTAATATCTGCAGCTTTCTGAATGGAGCAATAAATCATGCCTCATTACATCAAGATATTACAAAATGTTCCAGTGTTTTCCCAGATCTCTGCTCCATTCAGTTGTGCAATATCTAACTATGTTTCAACACAATCTTTTCAGGTCAACTTGAAATCAGTCTAATTATATAGGACTGCCTTAAGACTAGACAATCAGGCAACCCATTGGATAGTTAAATTTGTAAATATGCAATTTTGTGCATCCCTGATAGAGTGCCATTATGTTGCTCCAGAAAGGTTCTTCTCTTTGTAGAGTTGGCATGATTGTTTATCAGTCGTTCCACCCTGATAGAAACCATTAAGACAAGACTGAGTGTAGAATGCTCCCAATCAAATGCATAACGGACACAAAAAACAACCTCTTAAATGCTGCAGAATTGTGAAAGCACAAGGATTTCCGTGCTCCAAGCTGATTGAGTGTTGATATAATTACGTTGAACATGGAGCTGAGATTTGTGGGAAATAATGTCTTTGTTGCTAACAACAATCCCTGCGTGAGATATTACTTGAGCATGAAAAGGAAAGACTCTGAAAGGGTAATTATATGACTGTGCAGAATTAGCTCTTGAAGAGCCGATTCATCATCTGAATGATGTACACTCGCAGCACTGATCAGGGTTTATTTGCATAAACTGTGCATTTTGATCAAACTGGGATCTATTAATAGCACGTTTCAATGTTTTGCTCTCTTTCAGCTAACGGTGAGGGGTACAAAAGATGTTTTTGAACTTAAAAGTGTGTAGTTCATGCCCTGCTCCTGCACCCGTCTTTCTCTTATTTCTTGGGCCAGATGCTCTTGAAGGTTGGTCCCCTATGTGCTCAGATTGGACAAAAAAAAGCTTCTGAAAAAAAGCTTGGATTTCACTTGTTGCCTTTCTATCCAGGGACACAGAGACGCCGGCGCTAGAAAAGAGAGCTGCCTTTGTATTGCAGGATGTAGCCAGGCAGCGAGTGGTCCGAGTGACCTGATTCTGCTACGCCGTCTCTGGAAACAGTTCAAATGAAAAAAACGGCGCCTGCGCTATTCCAGAGGCTTTTAGTTGCACTCGTCAGACTATTCCCTCCTCCTTTCTTTTTTCCCTCTCTCCTCCTTTACACCTTCAGACGCTCAGCGTGAAATTGCCAATAATGCGGCAGCTTGTTCGCAGAGAGTGAGCCAGGAAGACGTAGATAGAGGGAAGGCATAAAAGGCAGAGAAATGGAGAGTGTAAAGTAGTAGTGGAGGTTGATGGGCAGCAGGGAGAGCGCCCCCTTGCGCGCACAGGACATCGAGAGATGTTTTTTGCATCGGGATAGGGAGAGTGGAAATGTCATGTTTATGTGACGAGGTAATGAAAACGTGTCTGCTTCCTGAAAGGGTGACAGACAGGAAGCCTATTTCATTAGATTGCAGCACATAGGGTCTGATTGGCATGTTGTTCACCTTGCCAGAAATATCGTGGCATATGCCAATGAGAAGGCGACGAGACACATGCTCCATCCCCCTCCAGTCAGTGTCACAGGCATATGCGCTGTGCCAGGCGATGCCTGGGCCCTGTGATAAAATATCCGCTATGCCAAGAGACATTAGTCTGTGTCACAACTATGACTGTCATTGTGTTTATTCTTAGCCCAGTTTTCTTTTTCAGTCTTAACCTCAGAGGTGGCAAGTCTTTGTAGCTATTGCTACCAGTCTGCTGTGTTGGGGCTTTACACATTTTGACCCATGTAAGCAAGATGAAGGGTGCTGGAGACTGTGATTGCGGTCGAGTTTTATTTTTATTTGCCTGTGTAAGCAGGTGCACACACAGAAGCAGGTTGCTGCTGCCTCAACAACCCGGGATGATTCATGGCCCTTGATATGGACAGGAGACATCTGCAGAAAGACTAACACTGCAGAAAACAGATCTTTCATGTAGCTGCGGCTTTCTAACAAGAGCCGTGCTCTGGAAATGAGCACCATTACTCTGAGCTGGCATTGGCGAGCCGAGCGGCACACAGGCTTGGGCTGACAGCAGAACATTTCTAAAGGTCAGACATCTGCAAAGAAAGAGAAGAAGAAAAAAAAAAACATATAGAACATTGAACATTTCCCTGTTCTCCCCGACTCTCCCAGTCTCTCTACTCCCTTCTTCATTTCTCTGTTTATTCTTCATTCTGGGTTGTATTGAGTGGACTGAAAATTGAGTGCAGTGTTCACTATCGATTCAGCCGATCACTCATAAACCGCCATTTTAGAGAGACAGCCCCTGTCTTCCATTTGCTTAATGAAGGGTCTTGTATCTCCTGACCGCTGACAAATAGACATTTGCTATATTGCATAGATCCATCCGGTCACTTGAATGATCGTGTCTCTCCGAGGTTGGTCCAGTGTGTTGCACTACAACATATTTGTCCCTTGGCCTGCAATGGATTTTCAAAACAATGACAGACATCATTAGCCGGCGGGCTGTTGTTATTAAGATAAACACTGCTTCTAGTCTAATTGAACTCTCATCATGGGAGTATGTGCATTGTTCCAGTGCATACATGAGGAGTCTGGGAGTGATAATGTACATCCAGATGCTTCCTCTCACAACCTGGGTATCGCCCTTCGCCCACTTTGTCACTGGAGACTGTGCTGGGGGTTGATGCCTGGGGGCAAAACATAGCTCAAGCTGTCTCGTTTCATGATCCGACTGAGAGAATATGCCATTAAAACCTGAAATATTAATGCTAATCAAGCAGTTTGTGGCACCTGTTATTCTGCTTTTTCAGTGATGGAAAATAATGGGCCCTGCTATTAGAATGAAATTAGACCTTTTAAAGTGCCTGACATCATCATCTAGGTCGTATTGCTGTGCAAGATGACACAAACACAGACAGTGGGAGTTTGTATATGTGTGGTATGTGAGATTTACATGACATTTTCAGGATTTTCTGTGGTCTAATGTCAAAATATTTGCCTGTTATTTCATATTTGACATACTGTAGCATAATTTGGACTTTTCCTCCCAAACCAGTTTATTTATTATTATTTTATGGATTCTGAATGTTAATATATATATTTTTTTGCTTTATTTATTTGTCAAGAGTGCTTAAAATAATTTTTTAAAAATTATTTAAAAATTCAGTTCATAAATTGTACTTTAAAAATAGTTTTTCATCTTTTTTTCTGAGCTGGGCCTTATCAGAGCCTGAAGTGATATTCATGAACAAATTAAAGGCCGTGAGCATATCATATTTGGCAGCGCTTGAGAAGTGTTATGGTTTCATGCCCTCAATGAGTCAAAGCCCTGGGCATCATTAATCATGCTTTCGATTTGTTTGACATTTTATCCCGAGGTCTCTGCAGCTGTTTCACTGGATGCCGTTGTTTCCAAAGGCCTCTCAAGAGACTGAAATATGGAAGCATTACCAAATTATTATTTCTATATCAGAAGCAGTAAATCACTCCATTCTGTCTGACACTGCCAACTTTCCCACCCATATGTTACATGTCACATAAAGTCACACAGCATCAGACAAACCGCCATATTTAAAAGATGTTTCTTTAAGATGCTTTTCCAGCTGAAATGACAAATGCACTCAGTCTTTTATCAGATAAACCTCGCAACCCCTTTTTCTATATGACTGCCTGAATTGAGGATAAATAGTGACAATGATGCATCTGCTTTGAAGATGCTTTGCAAATGGACCAGTAAACATGTGTGTTGTGGCCCAACTTGGAAACTAGCATTTTCCAGGTTATTGCTAAAGATAAAAGATGATACTGTACATCACATTGGTGTAAGCTAGTCATCTTATAACCAACTAGTTGATTAGTTTCAGATTTTGTTTCAAAACTCTCCTGTAAAAACCAAAATTAATCCTCTTTCCTTTCTGCTTTCTAGCTCCTCACCATTGATGACAACTTCTGTGGTCTGGATATGAACGCCCCACTTGGCGTCTCAGAGATGGTACGCGGAATTCCACTGTTCTCTGAATCCAAAGACAAAATGACATCAGTTATCGCCTACGTGTACAAGAACCACTCTCTGGCTTTTGTGGGCACCAGAGGAGGCCGTCTGAAAAAGGTAGGACTTCTTTATTTCTTTTGCAGAATTGTGAGAACTCAGTCAGTTGATCAATCTAAAGGCCGCGTTGGGGTTGTAGTAAAAATCATTGGAGATTCAGTGTAGTAATTGCTGACACTAGGCGTTTTATGGCATGAAAAGATAAGAGCGCTGTCCACTACATCCTGCTACTGGATGTAAGAAGTTTAGATCCGGTGAGTTCAGCAATCTTCTGCTGTTGTGCCTGACACGTTTCCAAAGGAATGGTTGGTAAGGGGTGCAATGAGAGACAGACTGAGAGGGCCATGGGAATCCCTGTACAGGCAGAGGCTGTTGGGGGTAATTGGATGATGCGGTGCAGGGGCTTTCGGCCCGGTACCCTCTCCTCTGACTGTGCCTCGTAGGAGCCGTGTCTGAGACGAATCCAAGGGCCAGCCAGACACTGCACAGAGCAGAAAATAACATTAAAATACAGAGAGAGAGCATGGAAGCATAGGAGGGAAAGACAGACAGAGAGGGAGAGAGCGATTGAGAGTATCATTTTTCTCTTTTTCTCAAGTGCTAAACCTCCAGGGTGTTGACGTTAGAGACAGGCAAATCTTTGCCAAAAGGCAGGATTCCAATTTGACGCGTTCTTGTTATTGTGGTGGTGTTTTGTAGTTGGATCTGGCTGTGGATGAAAATCTGTGGCATAACAGACTAGTCCTTTCCCAAAAATTTCATTCTGGAGAAGGTTGGAGAAGAGCATTTGTGATGCCGTAGGTGATGGAAGTTGTTGTTGAGTTTATGAGAATGGTAACTGTATTTGAATTCACAAATAAAGCACTAGAACCTTGTTGGATGTTGCAATATTTTATAAAGAGTTTGGCTTTCATTTTTCATTTGTTTCCTGTTTTTCGTCAGAGTTATAATTCTGGTTTGGACTTCCAACCCTCGTAGAACGATCATTTTTACTGTGGTTTTTGCTTGGTTGTGATAAACTGCCCTTTCAAACTCCACCCACAAATATGCCATTGAGACTGCTAGAATTAGTGTTATCTGCAGTGCTCAGCATGATTGAGTACACCCCATTTTGAAAATGAATATTTTTATCCATTTCTCAGTGCATATAGGCAATGTATTTTGGTTTGTTTAAACAAAACAGATTTATTAAACAGATATATTAATAAAATAATATTTTTGTTACCAAACATATTTAGAAATTGAAAGATAATACTATTGAATTCAAGCAAAATATTGCAGAAATAATTACTAAATGTTTCTTTTTTTTTTTTTTAACTTCTCTTGATTTTTCCTCTTTTTAAAACTTGTGTTTAATATTGTTCTATAAGATAAATTTGGGTGTCCTAGTTTTTGGACCGTTATCGTAAGTTATTTTGTTAGATAAGCTCCAGATTTGCCTTCAGTACTGACTAATCAAATGTATATGGCACTGTATCTGGTAATAAGGGTGTTTTCAGAGTGCCATTATATAAAAAAGACTTTTTCTTAGAGAGAGACTATGATTGACAAAATGACAGCCACCAAATTGCAGATAGGAACAAGAGTGTGTATCCAAACAAATCTCCAGGGAACAGACAGACAACACAGTGACGTTCTCTTTCAAGCAGACGGACAAACATAACCATGCACACACACATACACATGCACAGAAACCTTTTAGTTGCCATTTTGATGATTGCAGATCTCTGCGGGAAAACAGCAGATGATGTCACTGTTGCCTTTTAGACAAAACAAGAAAATAGTCCTCACTGGCAGTCATTAATCAATGAAAATGAGTTTATTACCGTCCCTTTTGCATAGTGATTTATAGGCCGGCATCACGTCATATGCAGTAAATTGTTTACTAGCTGAAGACGAGCTCATTACGGAAAGTAAATATTATCTGGAGCAACTCTGATGGTTTATGCGATAGTCAAACAGGAACTTGCAGGGCCATTAAATTAAAATGAGAATTTTGTGGCTTTTGGCACATGTTGGTTATCTTTGTCATGTTCATGCTAATGAACTCTCAAATGTTGGCTAATTTCAGTTTAAGCAAATTAAAAAAATTACAGTCCTTGTATTCCTGGAAATTGGAGCAAAAAGGCTAATGACTCATCCAGCACCATCATTTTTAAAAGTCTTTCAATTGAGAATGTAGAAACACACCTGCAGCCAACTAGCAACTAGCAAATGAAGTTGTGATATATCTAAATCTTATTGGAAGTTTTCTACTAAGCACTTTTATAGGATCTTTCAAGTGGCTTGTTTAAACAGAAAATGTAGACATCGACCTAATTAGAAGTCACGTTGGAGAAAAGCAAAATCTAAAGTGGTTATTTAATTGTTTTGTGTGTTGCTGTGATTGTTGATCATTCCCATTTATTGCAGGGTTTTTTTTTTTTCTGAAAACGAATGCTGGTATTAGGATTACTTAGGTGGAACACGACAGCAGAATCCCCTCCAGGTGGTTATTTTAAATTTGAACAGGATAATCCAAGGCTTACAGCATTCAGCGTGGCTGCGGTTCTCCAACTGTAGTTAGCGTTCTCAGTGTGATTGACTCCGAGAGGAGGTGCAATGGCAGAATGTTCTGTGTCTCACCATGTTAAAAAGACAGAGCTGTAGCCAAACCCCTGAGAGAAGCAGTAAACAACTTCTAAACACTCTAGAGAATATCACACAGACACATTTTTATGACGCACACACACACTTGGCCATAAGCATAAAAAGCACAGTGCAGAAAACACGAAACTGCTGTGTTTGCTGGAGCAGTTGTTCAGCACTCCTGGCACTGCGGCGGACCCCCAGACCAGATGTGGTTTTGGGACTTTGGAACCTCTTGTCCTATTTTACTACCTTGTTTATCATTCATCTACTCATCCGTCCATCATTTTCTCCATCAATCTTATTTTTCCCAACAACTTTGAGTGTAATTTGGTTTGTATACTGTATTTTTATTAGTTTTTTTAATATGATATTTAAAATATTTTTCCATTGTATGCAGATTTTACAATATGGAGGATTTAACGAAAATACCAAAACCCGCCCACTGCATATTATTTCACACGTTAACTTAAAGCTCTCCAATCCCTTTAACCCTTCTCATTGGCATCCACATTATCCTTTCAAAACCCCTTCTGATGCCCTTCAGTATTTACGTATAATAAATAGGCCATATGGTCAGGCCTCAATCCTCTCCGTTGGCTGGTAGCTATGTCAAAAAGGGTGAAATTAAACCTATTAATTGCGGTCAGTGAATCCGTGTCGAGCCAGGGGTGAAGTCGACAGGCTCCTAATCCTTTAGCATGAGGCATTTGCGGCGGTCACCCGCAGTAGCCCCCCATCTACACCCCCCACGGAGGTGATAATGCATCCAGTCGTCCCTCTCTCTGCTGACAGAACCTCAGCCACTCACTCAATACAATGAGCAGCTAACCTTGAAGCAGACCTGGCACCGGAAGTCTGGCTGACAGCGCCCTGCGTGAAGGACAGAGGGGAAAGTGTGTGCTTGTGTGCAGGTGGGTCGAAGTGTGTGTGTTATCTGATGAGGCTCTGTGCATTTAGCCATGAGGTGTGCACTGAAGTGAATTCTCCAGCCCTCGGAGGAGATGCACAGTTCAAAGGGCGCAATTCACACACTGTAAAATTGTTCAGGCAGCGGAGACGGGTTGTTTCAGGATGACGGCTCAGATTGCCGGTTGTCGATGCTGATGGCCGGTGGAAAAGGCTTCAATTTGTCTATGAATGGTAGATGGTTGTGGGGAAAAGGTCACGTTATCCTTTGGATTCAATTGTCCCTGCACGTCTTGTTATTGCTTATTCTTGCTGTAATTCTGGTTTTGCTGATTTTTACATGTGCACAAGTGCTAGGAATGTGTACAGGCTCCAACTTGACCCTAAATCCAGTAGTGTAGCAAATTACAAATACTAATAAGAAGTTTTAAAAATGTGTGCTTGTACTTTTTTCTTGAATACATTTTCAATGCTGTATCGGTACTTTTACTCCACTTTTTTCTTCCACTTGCAGTCACTACTTCATTTTTTGTCCTGTTTATGGGTATTAGAAAAATCAGTCCTGTGATTCCCATCCAATCAAATCACACATAAAAAATAAATCTCATCATACTGAACAACCGCAATACATGGACAATTTATAAATGCCGCAAACTGTTTGGAAGCATTAAATATGTCCAAGAACAAGTCCAAAATCTTTACACTCAATTAACCAGAGACTGTTTAGATGCATGTCACTAATGAGAAGATGACGGTTGTTTACTGTATGATGTCCAAAATGGCGTTAAACAATAACTAAATGCACTTCAGAATGTTAAGTTTACATACACACATCCACAAATTGCATGTAAATGCATTAGCTTTTTACAGCGTAATACTCACTACTCACTACTCTTGAGTACTTTTAAAAAGGGCTATTTTTTACTCATACTTTGAGTAATATTTACAACAGATACTTTTACTCACACAACATTTTTGGGCAAGTAATGGTACTTTTACTTGAGGATGGTTTTTCAGTACTCTTTCCACCACTGCCTAAATTACAGACTGATTTATACAAATATTGTATGTTTGTATGCAGTAGTTTAAACTACTAATTTCCTTGTAACGTCAACATAAAAATATGACTATAACAATAATCATTTTACTTTAATTATTATTATTATTATTATTATTATTGTTAAGTTGATCTAATAGGGAAAATAGCAGTTTAATCTACTGTATACATACATACATACATACATACATTCATTCATTCATTCATTCTTTTTCTTTTCGGCTTAATCCCTTTATTAATCTGGGGTCGCCACACTGGAATGAACCACCAACTGATCCAGTATATGTTTTACGCAGCGTATGCCCTTCCAGCTGCAACCCATCACTGGGAAACATCCATACACACTCATTCACACACACACTGTATAAATACATACATAGAGTAATTGTATAAATCAGTCTATAATATTATTATTATGGTGCTAATCCACCACAATCTAATATTTCATAGCTCCTCATAATAAAATAAAAGGTGCAAAAAGCATCTGTCAAAACTAACGGAAAAGAAAAATATAATGTCTTCGCTCAAGCAACTCTTAGCTCATGATCGAGTCTATCAAACATCTCAGTTCACAATAAATGGCTCAAAATGTTCATATTTGTATTCTGTAGGTTACATGTGCATTGAGGAACGCAACGGGCTCTGTGTATTATTTTCACATATTTTCAAAATGATTACAGCATTTCACTAGATTTGTATTTACACATTTGTATATCGTTTTACAAAAACTGCAGTGCTGTTAAATCTGCATATTCTGTTTTTTAATTAAAAAGATTTAAATATGAATTGATACATATTACCTTTGGCTGAATGACTAGTCAACCAGTTGAACATTGTTACCCATCCCTTCCTCGCGCTTTCAAATCCCACTAGGTTGGCTTGCTTTCATACATGTGTGTGTTTGTTTGGACACTCACCACAGATGCAGATTATTGAAATGATGTGTGAGAGAGCTGGAACCACTGGAGCAGAGGATTAAGTGTTGAAATTTAATGATGAAATATGCTGCAGGACAGCGTGCTTTAGATGCAGGGCAAACTGTGTGTGTGTGTGTCTGTGTGATCGCATATGTGAATATGGGCATGTTGAGAGTGTGTGTGTGTGTGTGTCCTTGTATACCACCGTTTTATCACTCTCTCTGCAGCTGCTTATGCCAAACCCCAGAGGAAAACACAGCGGTTTCGAGTCTGGCCTTTTCTGCAGAGAGACAGAGCAGCCTTATAGAGAAACACCCAGTGTGAAAGTGCACAACTCATTTGTAAGAGACACTTCAAAATGCATGTGTGTCCTGAATACGTCTGCGATGACAGCAAAACTTAGGCCTCTTTCTGTGCTTATGAATCTATGGGAAAGTTGCCATGGCAGCACTCTCTCTCTCTCTCTCTTTCTCTTGCCTGCCGTGTGTTGTGGCATGTTGCAATATCTTCATTTATCGCAGAAAAAAGAACCATTTCCTGCAGTGTGACAACTATCCAATCTAGTGATCTAGAGCAGGTCCTTATCTATAAGACTGATTAAGCAACACATTTATATGCCATCACACAATTATAGTAAAACATAAAAAGCTTAATATTTAGGGTTGCCAGGTAAAGTGAGCATAACTGCTTTCTTTTATTAAAAAATACATTACGATACAAAGATAGTAGTTGCCATTTCTGAAGGTGTTATAACATTATAATGTGTTGTCTGCCCTGTTGCCCACAGACCTTTGCTTGCTCGCTCTCTCCCTCCCTCCCTGTGCCTTTTTCAGTTTTAATGACTTGTTTGTGCAGTTTGTGAGACGAGTTTAGCTGCAGTTGGTCTGTTCTGAGGCAGAGCTGGAAACCTTTGCCGCAGTTGTTTTGTGGCTAAAGCCTGCAAATGGCAAATGAGAAGTGAGGCGCAATAATGACCTGGGAGCGGTCTGAGATCCACACCGCCGACAACATGCCGGCCTGTTAGTGGATCTATGGTTAGATACGCACACGCTGTCCTCCTCGGCTGGGCTTGTTATTCACCTGCATCCTCATAAAGAAGGGAGGATGCATGGGGGAATGAAGCTACCAGAGAGAAAAGGGGGATGCAGTCTTACCTTTTCATTTTTTGAAACAAAACAGTCAATGACTTCAAAGAAGGCCTTGGCAAAAGCGGCATTATAATGACACGTCTTATGACCTCGAACTAATTCCAGTCAGCTTCAGACATAAGCAAACACATATTTAATTACTGCAGTGCATATTTCTCTGTGTAAATGCCATTTAGAAATGATATTTAAAACATTTAAATGCTCAGTCAAATGCAGTTTGTTTCATGAGCTCATTTATGAAATACATAGGACTGTGGCATATTAGAGGATTTCTTGATCTTCGGTTTATTTGAATATTAATTTCACATTTTAATGAAGTTTGAGTTTCATGTTCTACATTTAAATTAATTAATTTGTCTTAGCAGTTGTTGCTGGATGAGAAAATGACTTTACTAATGCAAAAAACTGTTTTGTACTACACTTTAAATATTTAGGATTGATAGAATCCAAATTAAATGGTTGGGTTAAACTCATGCTTTCCAAGGCAGGCCGAGTTATTTTAATATATATATTTGCTCTGTTTAATATATAGATATAGAAATATAGATATATAAATATAGATTTTAATATTTTATATCTATATAAAGAGCTTTACCTTATAATTCCTGTAATTCACATTCAGAAATCATTTTAATATGCTGACTGGATGCTCATGATACATTTCTTTAATGTTTAAATTAGCAATATTGAAATTGTTTTTTCGAAATGATATTTTTTGTGGGAACAATGACATTTCTTTCAGATTGTTTCAAGTTTAAAAAGTTTAAATCATTTTGTAACATTAAAAATTGTATTTGTTGTCATTTTATATTTCAAAAATTAAATAATTGAGAAGATGCTAACTTGCTTACTTTCTTTTTTGCTTGCTTGCTTACTTACTCCTTTATATCGAAGTTATATCAAAGAACATGGGAAGAACATGCAAACTCCACACAGAAATGCCAACTGAGCCAGCTGGGGCTTAAACCAGCGACCTTCTTGCTATGAGGCGGCAGTTCTACACACTGCGTCACTGTGCCACCCAGTCAGATATACTGAAAACACCTTTTGAACAATATTAACTGCTCAAAATGAGCATCCATTTGCACGTTTGTGTACCTGTGTAGAGTTTGATCATGGCATCAGGATAAACATTAGATCTTTATCAGTGAGACAGAGGTCTGAACTGCAATGTGAACACACTGGTTCTAAAAATAGCCATCATACGCCATGATTTTGATATGTGTCTATTTATGGTGGAGCTGTCTCCTCCGTGTCCTCTATAATTGATAAAGCCTGTTCGCAGCTCAGCGGGGTGACAGCACACATGGCTTCTTCTGTTACATCACTGATTACACACAGCATAGATGTGAGCAGAGCATCATGGGACTTGTAGTCATTGTTATTCATTACGTGTTTGTCTTTATTATTAATGCACTGCTTTCTTGTCTTGTAAGTGCATGCTCAAACCTTCTCTTGTTGGAAATTTTGGCTGCAACAAAGACATTTTCCCTGTTTTAAATTCAGCATATATTAGCCACAGTTCCACATTTGTGAAATTCTTGGATATTTTCTGAAAGGAAGTGAGAAATCAAAGCTGACAGAGACACCAAAAGAGCGAGAAAAATAGAGAGGGAAAGAGAATATTCCTGACTATGCTCATTCATGAGGAGGGTTATTCATCCCGAGGTGAAGCGAATGCCAGAGCTCTGTAATCATACTGCAGTAATGGAGGATACGGGCTCCGCTCTACCATTCAGCGGCAGTTTAAGATATGCAGGGCTTAGATTACCATGTCTATTTTAGCTGGGCTGCATAGTGTCTGAGGAAGGGGTTATTTTTCACATTTGTGTGTGAATAACGGGCATTGTGGGATATGTGGACATGCCAGTGTAAAGGAAGTTGCACTGAAAGTGTTGCTTGCGTTGGCTTTACCAGTGCCTCTTAATTGGTTTTGTTTCAGGACCCAAGACCAAAAGTGGTGAATTTTGTGATCCATATGGACACCGATAAACAGAATAAGCTGCTAATGAAAGTTGCTAACTACTCTAGCTAAATGAACACTTCTGTGAAACTGCTTTCTTTTATCAAATGCATTCAAATCAATTTTGCATTGACCTTAATGTGTCACTCCAATGCAGAAAGTGAATACACTGGATTGTTGCTGTTCTTACATAACGATTAATTGGGGCACTATTGTAGTTGCCAATTTAGTGTCAATTACCTTTGTGGGACCACTATTGTTGATGAGATGCTTTCCAACATTTGAAAGTGAATGCTAATCTGTCTATGTGTTTCCCAATGTATTAAATCAGTTCTCCACTCACCATAGTTATCCTTCTTCTTTCTCCTTCCACCATAATTAGCCTGTCTGGATCCAACCCCCCTGGAAATCCAGAAGGCTCTAGCATTTTATGAGAAGTCCTATTGAAGCATTATAAACCAGACCTTAAAAAAAAAAAAAAAAAAACAGCAGTAAACACACCATTAAGACTGCTGTAAAACTACTGAAACACCCTGAAGGAGTTGTCCATTTGTAAACAGCAGCTTTGCCTTTTAGAGTCTCATTGTTATAATGGACTTCTGTCTGCTTGAACCTCTGACTTTGTTTCTCAACAGCCTCTGAAAGAATTAAACTTTCATGGGCCTTCAGAAACAGTTTCTGTATATGAAACAGAATGAATTGTGCAACAATTTCAAGTGATATTTTGCAATTGTAATCCAACTTTGTGCAAAAGTTCATATTTGGGTGAACGATGCCTTTTAGTCGTTACAAATCACAGCTGTTTTATTCATACTGATCTGTTGGAAATGAAGGGTTGTGTTTGCACAAGCAAATATTGCACAAGTTACTACATACAAGTCATAAATCACCATTGTAAGTGTTGTTTCCCATAGAACTCAACTATAATCACTCCTGGTAATGTTAGCTAATTGCATAAGGCATACGTCCTGTTCAAACAGGCTTGTCTATTATTATTCTTAATGTCTGCTACCTTGAACAGGTTTATTATTCAGTGCTGCTGCCTCTTTGAGCAGTCTCGCCAAATCTCAGGCCTCATGTTCAAGAGATTCTTCTGTTCAGCTTAATCAATTTGGTTTGATCTGATCCACTCGCAGACGATGTCCAATCAACTATGTGTGCGCGTGACAGAGTTTGTCAACATGTCCTTAAGCCTGCGGAAGCGGTGAGTGTGTAAGATGTTGAGGGTATGATTAGAATCAGACATGCTGAGGCGCCATCCTTTCAGCTAGATAGGAACTCCTTGATTCTACATTAATTACTCTGTGTAACAGACTGTGAACGTTCTCTTTCAAACGTTTAATTAAAACCAAAGTTGATCTTTAATTAAATAGTGTGGCGAAAGGTTATTCATATGCATTTGGCAACTCCAAACTTCCATTGTTTTAATTAGTCTTCAAAATGTCTTTGTGTGGCGAGGATGACGTTGAAATTGTTTCAGGGCCGTAGCTCAAAGGATAAAAGTGTGTAGAGAGCTTATACCAGGCATTTATTCGTCGTACACCTGCCGTTTAACAATGTAAGGTGCACAATGATGTGTTTTTCTTATTCCCTTGAGTTTATGCAACTTTGAACACTCACATTTACAGTTACATAACTCCGAATATGCAAGGCCTCCTTTGTTCAGCTGATTTGTGTTCCTTGAAACCGTAATGCATAAATTATGACCGTCATTGAACTTGTTTCTAGCATCACGACAGAGAAATATCTGCTGTCCTGCTTAACCGCAGAGCCAGCTCTTTATCTTTTTCCTTTGTTCCTTCATCTTCATTTTCCTTTCTCTCTCTCTCCTCCTCCTCTCGCTTACTCTGATTTATGAGCCTTGGTTTTCACATGTCACTGTAACAGTAGAGGACATATTGCAGGTGAGCTTACATTAGCCAATCACATCGCTTTCTCCGGTCTCAAGAGGTGACCGGTGCGACTCTCTGCTGTGGAAGCAGGAAAATGGGCTTCCTCACAACTGGGTCACTCATTCTGTTCCCTTGACAATACAAGGCAGGAGCAACCTAGAAAAGGTGCGCAGTGGGTGTGTGTATGTGTGTGTCTGCAGTTACAGCACTCCTTACTCCCACCCTCCCTTCTGTCCCCTTTTTTTGTTCACTGTTAGTAGGATAAATATAATTTGCATATGTAGCCGGTACATCACACTTCCTTTAAGTACATTTTTGCATGTCTTCAAAAAGCAAGAT
This sequence comes from Danio aesculapii, assembly GCF_903798145.1. Taxonomy (NCBI): domain Eukaryota; kingdom Metazoa; phylum Chordata; class Actinopteri; order Cypriniformes; family Danionidae; genus Danio; species Danio aesculapii. The sequence goes on from NC_079438.1 coordinate 43,968,399, forward strand.
ATACAAAATGATGCAGAAATTAGCCTTTCCTTCATTCCCTCCTTTTCTCTCATCTCTTGCCGACAGAACCATCACCCAAACCATAATAAGTGGATTTTTTTTTTATCTCGGCTACACCGTCTTTCCCAAAGGATTATGGGGCTTTTCACTATGCTCATGGAATGGTAATTACGGATCTTTTAGAGAAACACTTTCTATTTCAGCAGATGAGAGATACATGAGATGGGCTGCTCATTAGAGTCCATAGCCTGCGTTTGACTTGCGCATGCATTCACCATGCTGCGTTCTTTTGTGTTTGTTTAAAGGGTATAGAAGTGTGGGGTGTTTGCATCCTTCCTTGGGGGACACAGAAATTGGAAATTATGAAGATCTCGCAATCCATTGTACATGCATTGAGGGAATCTCCAGAAATTGTGAGAGCTTTGTTTAATTGCAGAGATCCTAGTGAACATAAAAGCAAGTCAAACAGAGTCTTAAAGGTGAGATTGAGCCATGTACAGTCCATCAGACAGAAGTGCAGGAAAGAAGTTTTGATGTTCTCTTAGATGGTTGATTGCTATTTCAGCAGGCTGAAGAATGTAAGGAATAGTTCACCATTAAAAAATGAAAATGATTATCATTTACTTACTCCAACTTGTTACAAACCTGCAAAAGTTTCTTATGATAAATACCAAAGAAGTTGTTTTGAGAACTAATTTTTATCTATTTAAGATGCGGTCACAATCTTACACATAAGTCACTTTTAAACCAAGCTGCTTTCTGGTGTCCCACTTGCATTATCAGTGTGAATCTGTTGTGAAATAAGCTTGGGAAAGTTTTTTGTCATCATTTAAAGTTTTCACTCACATGAGTTTATTTGAAAATGACTGGACTCCTCCTGTAAGAATTAATTAAAAAGTTGTAAATGAGACTTTGCATCTGTAGTTTCTTCTTTTTATATCTTACTAGAGCTTGAGTCTAATTCAGGAGTTTGTTCAGTAATAGCCAATAATATATCTGGGCTAGTTATTTGAAGTTGATTGTGCCCTTTTAACTGATGGACAGAAAGTAGGAGAATTGTTGCTTTAGTTCATGTTTTGGGCTTTTTGACCTGTTGTAGATCACATTGCATTGCTTTTCCTCCAGCTAAAAATCATTATAGATGGCTAACTATTTAACTAATTTTCCATATGACTAGTAAAATTGAGTAGTTAGGCAAGTCATATTATGCATTTCTAATTAATTCAATTCAATTTAATTTGTGTTCATTTCTATAGCACTTTTACAATGTAGATTGTGTCAAAGCCGCTTAACATAGAAGTTCTAGTAAAGTCCAGATTTCAGAGTTGTAGTTCATTTCAGTGTGGTTTAAATTTCACTGCTGAAAGCTGCAAATTCTGTCAAAGTCCAGAAAGTCAACTTTCACTGTTAATTCATCCCCCAAAATGCAATACATATTGAGAAATAAAATTTCAAGGGCATTCAGTTTATAATAGTATATTTGATTCCTTGAAACTTATTTATGTTGCTAAATAAAAAGAAACTTCTGACAGTCATTATGTTCTCTTGAATTAGTGTCCTAGTTTAGACACTCTGTGTGTAATCAAGCAAACCTTTTCACTGAAAAAAGTGGTTTAGTTGAAGGTTTAGAATTTCTGAAGTTAAGGAGGCATGTAATTTTTCTCTATCTTTCCTCAAAGATGCTGCCTGTGTTAGCTAAGCAAAAGCACCAGAGAAGGACTAGGGCAGTTCTATTCGATTTGTCTCTAATTGGTTTCTGTTATTTCATTATAGCTGTTTAGTCTCAGCTGTTCGCCTGGCAAACCAACCATTCGTGCACCATGCACTCGTTCCTCAGTGGGCTATACCCCATGCTGGCTCATTGCAAGGCCTCGTCTGTTTTTATACGGTAGGCTCTTAACACATACACGACTTTCACTCACTCACCATCCTTCTGTTTACACCATTAAGAGAGCTGAGAATTGATGTAAACTTCTGCTGCAGAAGGTCTAATGGACATATATGGCCTTCAGGCATTCCCCTGAAGAGTCTTGTTGGTTCTTTTTGCATGGCAGAACTCTAGCAACACCCAGTTTACATCTGCGCTCTCAAATCTTTCGTAAACCACTTGGCACTTCATTATTACCTTTCTACAAGACATAAACATTATTGCTATGTTTATGGCTACCAGAGTCCTTTTCTTGGCTATCATATGGACCACAGCCAAATCTCTTGGGTTGATTAGGCAATAACCAAGATATGGAGAGCATTTTGGGCAAGAGGGGTGGGGGAGATTGGCATTGACCCAAATGGTTTGAGCACAGAGGCAAGTGGAGCGTAAGATGGAGCTCTCTTAAGAGAATAATTAATCTACAAAGTCACATTTAAAAAGAGAATAATAAAATTGGGCATGGTGGAAACAATTCTGGGTACTTGTCTCAAACCCACCTCGTGCCTAAACGCTAACCTTGACCTGTTTCTTCATTGCACTTCAAAGCTAAAATCGGGTTTAAATAACCCTCTATCCCATTGGCATATGCTAAAATGTAGCTGGAGTGCTCCACTCAGTTAGCACTTATCAGCATTTAGCATTGCTTTATTGGCTCTGGGCTGCACTGCACACTTGCTCCTGTTGTGTCATTAATTAATCTCAGCCTCTGTTCTGCGTGGCCCAGAGCAGAAGACACATGCCCGTTCTTTTTTATTGTTTTAGCAAAGTGCTTTTCACGGCAGACCCTACTCCTCGACCCCCGATTTCCCCTCACCCCTTGGATTGGCCCTGGCACTCTTCTTATCTGGGGAGGACATGCATAATTGATTCAGGAATGAGGAGTGAAATTACGATGATCCACGGAAAACGCCGACTCAGACCGGCGTGACTATTTTGGGTTTGCCAGGCCGGAAACTGCCTCTCTATGGGTGTCTAACAGCTCACTTAACCTCAGTATGGTTTTCATGAACACATGTGCTGTCTGGGGCTTGTGCAGATTTGAAAAATGCTCAATCAAAGCCCAACACTTTTAGTTAATTTCCTCAATGAGTTTCAACGTTAACAGTGTTTTCAGGGGATTTGAAATGGTTTGAAATGAAAGGTCTTGTTTCAGTCAGTGTTTTGATTGACACATGGTTTTGTACTATATTTGCACCCGCTTTGGATATAACAGCATTGTGCTTGTATTGTGTGTGGCAGAAACCCAATACGGGCTGGAAAGCAGTGAACCGCCGGTGTTTTTATGAAACGCTATCCACTGTTTCGGCAGCTCAAGTATCTGTTTCCACACCTTCTGCGGGCCACAATCGATGAGGCCGATCCATTTCTATGGAGTTTGGTGTGCAGTGTTTTCCCCTGGCCGTGGGTTAATGAATGGCCATTTTGCAGAGAGAGGGACTATCTCTTGTCTCTCATCTGAGTGCTGGTAATATCTCTCTGTCTCTGTCTCTCTCTCTCTCTCTTTCTCTCTCTCTCTCTCTCTCTCTCATTTTAATGTTCCTAACAGAACATGAAGCAAGCTAGCAGGCTATGGACCCTTTTCACAAGACTGTTATGGCGCTTTTTTAAAGGCAAATAGGAAATAAGAAAAATTATTTGTTGTTCTCTCTCATTTCTTCTCTCAAGTTTATCGCCGAGAATGACGATTACTTCTTCTATCTGTTTTACGATGGTCGACAACACACTTTTGCTGCGTTACTGCCACCTCTCACTCTGGTCGGTGAAGTCGCCAACCAATTAGGCTAACACGAGAAATTATGTTAGAAATGATGGAAAGATGACTGAGGGAGAGGAGTTATTTCTAAAGCAGGATTCCTCGTGACCATACCTGGAGAAGTACATGTTAAGATGTAGTAAAGCCTAAAGTATGCTATGGCAATTACTATTAGTTCATGATAGTTTCTAATGATACTACATTGTGGGTGTAATTCATTAATGAAGAGGTTTAAATATATATACAATATAGTGTTTCCCTTTACTAATATAAATATAAATTTCCCAATATAAATTTCCCTTTACTATAAATTACTATAGTATTTTAAATGTGTAACACCTGGTTTTATTAGATTTTTTTTGTTTGTTTTGCTGTTATATACTATCATGTGTTTCTGTTTGGTACAGAATTTTATTTGCAGTAAATAATTGAAAAGAACAATTATGGAATATGCTTCATTGACAGTTTTATTGATCACTAAGATATGATCGACATGGATTTAAGTGGATTCGATTAAAAGATGGAAATTGCTAAAATTCCTTAGATGTAGCTAAGCTACTTTTGCCAAGTACAGTAGCTTTTAGCTTAGCTTGCTACATTTCCCAGAGGGTAGCTTTTTAGTGTAGTTAAGCTACATTTTAAGTAGAGTAGCTAATAGCTTAGCTTACAACATTTTTCAAGTGGCTTGCCCAACACTGAGTATAACATAAACCTAAGATATTGCAATGGACATTAGCACGGTCTACAATTACATTATGTTACAAGTATACCTTATGTGGCAAGGGCAAGTTGTTTTATGCGGAATGTTGCCTTAAAATATAGGTACATTAAAACCCTTAGATCTGTCCTCAGACTTTACCACCATTAGCCTGTGTACTGCATGTGAGCTTGGCTTTTAGCTATATTAGAAACGAGCGTTTGTTTAGCCCTAGGGAGTCCAGAGTTACAGTCTCGTCTCTGCACGCTGTCATAACACTTGAGCTGTTCTCACCTCATTTCTGAACGAGCTTCTGATTTATAGGTTTAGAGGTGAGCTATGCAGCACATCATATTGTTAGAGAGAGGCCATTTATACATCGCTCGCTCTCGCTCTCTCACCTGTCCAACAGTATTGATTATGCTCTCCTTTTGAGCTCCCATAGAGGTGATAGTGTGACCTTCCCAGCCGTTCCATTAGCGGTATTACAATTCAGACCCAAGCACACTTTAGACTATAGACACACACATGCATGCTCACACACAATTTCATCACTCTCTGTATTACTAATGTTTCAATTGGAAGAGATGAGGAAAATGTCAAAAAGAACAGGCGTCAAATGACTGTGATTACATCAAAAACACTCCCTATGGGGCAAAGTGGCAAGTTCCTTACAAGGGCTTGTGGGTGTTATTTACTACATTTGATAGCCATCTGCTATTATACCTTGATATATCATTTTCACCCTAGGGGCTGCAGGGGTTCAATCTTGGCCCAGCATCTAAAATTGTGTTCATTTCAGAGTACATGCTTCACTGTATTGTATATAAATAGATGAGATTGCCATCAGCATGTTGGAGGCTATTAATATTAAGCTGCATTCATTCATTTTCCTTCGGCTTAGTCTCTTTTTCAGAGGTCGCCACAACGGAATGAACCGCCAACTATTTCAGCAATTGTTTTATACAACGAATGCCCTTCCAGCTGCAACCCAGTATTGGAAAACACCCATGCACATTCATTCACACACACTCACACTCACTACGGACACGCCAAAAACCAGAGAGAACATGCAAACTCCACACAGAAACGCCAACTGGTCCTGTTGGGACTTGAACCAGCAACCTTCTTGCTGTGAGGTGACAGTGCTAAACACTGAGCCACCATGCCACCCATAGTGAACTACATATAGCATGTATATACAGATTCAAAACGTTTTTTATAGAGAAAGAGCTGATGAAATGCATCACATGAAGGCATCTTTCATGGAGAAATCCACACAAGAGACATGTTTTATTGTCACGCTGATCACCTGTAAACACGCATGGCTCTGGGTGCAGGTAATAAATGTCGATCAAGCCAGGAGCAAAGGCGCATGGGATTGTAAAAAGAAGACAGACTATAAAAATACACCTCCCCAGATGTCCCACTGTTTACCGAAAGCTCACATTTGCACTAAATCTTTCAAAAAGAGACACCCCACTGATCAAAACAAGGACGTCTCAGCCCCCAACCAGGGGTTGGGGTTAGGCAAGATGATTAATCTGGCTATGAGTGTAAATAGGATCATTACTCCGAGTTTAACATGGATATTGAATCTGATTAGTGGGAGAGCAAAACAACACAAAAAGAAAGAACAGTGTGGCTGGTATTTAAATGCCACACACGTACGCTTGTTTTTCTGCGCTTTTCCCCAATTCTCTCTCTGGCGTGCGGATGCATCCTGCAGCCCCTGGTTGTGTCTCTAATTGGAGTGTGATATGAACTATGTCATTTGCTGTGATGTGATGTTGAATGGTGACAATAAAATGACATGGGTGGGTGTGAAGGGGAGAGTAATGTAGACAGTGGAAAGAAACCGGAAGTACATCATTAGTTGTGGGATTTTTGTGTAGCTCAGAGGGTTTTTGTTGAGTAAAATCTCTCAAACTGCTCACAATAGGTCTCCACTTGGGTTATGCTGTCGGCAAAAACCCCAAATCCCTCAATTTCTGTGCTGGGTGACTGTTATTATGGATTTCTGAGGCTGATAGCAGTAAACACAGTATCCAGAGGCCATTGTTGTATTTTCTGCAGCACATCCTTTGACTTTGATGTATCAATGAGCCCAGCTGAAGCTCCTTTAGAGGGATAGTTTGGCCAAAAAATGAAAATGCTGTCATTTACTCATCCTAATGTTGTTGTTTACAAAAACCCTTCATTCTACTTCAGCTTTCACAACAAATGGCTGCATTAGATGTGATGCCAATGATGGTTGGCTACTTAAGATTCTTGAGAACGCTGGTGTGTTAGAATCCTAATCGTTTTGAGATATATTATTTTATATATATATTTCTACATACTTGGATGCGATTGTATGTAAATATTCTCATTCTTGTCTACAGTGCTCCTTGAATGAATTTTAGCATTTTTATTGGTAACACTTTACAATAACTATATGAATAATAATGTGTTCATATGAACATTACTTTATTATGAACTAATGATGAGTTAATGCATGTGCTAAACATTAACTAACTTTAACTACAACATGAGCCTCATGAATTTATATCTGAATAACGGCTACCTTAATTTCTTGTTAGTACATGATTGTTTGTTAAGTAATGTATTAATTACCACATTAGTTTATGCTTAATTTAACCATCATGAACTAATGATATGTTAACGTATAGTTCTATCATGACTTTACTTGGAGGGGCACATCATCATTAACCCGTTCTTAACTAGTTATAAACTCATAGTGCACATCTGTCTAGTGCACTGAATAACAATAGAAAAGTGTTTATTCAACCTCAACATTAACAGTTTAAACACAGGAGTTTGTGAGTAGTTAAGGATAAGTTAATAGTGATGTGCCCCTCCAAGTAAAGTCATGATACAATTATACATTCACAGCTCATGAGTTAATGTTGGTTACATTTAGCTTAAATTTAAATGTTTATTAATTTGTTAATTAACAGCATGTACTAACAAGTAATTAAGATAGCAGCTATTCACTCATGTACCCATGTTATAGTTAAAATTAGTTCATGATTAGTGTGCGCCTTAACTCATAATTAATTTATAATTAAGTAATGTTTAGTTTACATATTAACATCATTATTCAGGTACTGTTATTGTAAAGTGTTTCCTTTTTATTTAATAGCAAATAATTTATGGTCTTGGATGCACATTTTCTTTTCAAGTCAAGAATACTGGCACATGTGACTAGGGCAATCAGATATTGAGCCAACTCACCATCTGTTTTTATACTTTGTTGCTCATGAGCTTTGACCTTGATCCTGTGCCCGACCGTGACCTCTTTACATAATGTTTTTGGGAAGACACGAACAGCTGCCATCATTGATTTTTATTGACCTTTCACTTGTTTGACTCTGTCTCTAATCACATTTCTCTATTTGTTTATCCCCTGCTTTGAATTTTCATTATTTGAACAAGATATTTTGGCTGACACACTTGCACCCCAGAGGCCTCGTGATGCTTCCTGCCCATGGTTGGTTTGAGTGCATTTGTTGTGTTTTTCTTTCTGGTTTGGAGAGCTTGGGGATAGAAAGACACAACAGGGAAGGTTTGACTCATCTTCTTGTGGCTTGTTTGAAAATCAGTATGTCACTTTCTTTTGATGTCTCTCCCTTTGTCTCCCTCTGTCTGTCTCGCTCTCTCTTTGCTGTCATCTCTCGTTTAGGATGAAGGGTTTTGGGATAGTGCAAAGGTTTACAGTGTTTTCATCTATGAAGTGACATCTACTGTAATGCGCAGTTTGGCTTCACCATGTGATATCACACGCGCACACACACACACACACGCAGATCTTGGTTGCATCTCTGAATAATTAACATTTTGGGAGGCAGCATGTGTTCCTGTAAGAAGTCATCCCAAACTGAGTGTCGGATCGAATAAAAATACCTACTAGACTGCTTGTTGCGGTGTTAGAAAACCTCACAGTACCCTCACAGGGCTGCAGTTCACACACTGTACTGAGAGACTCTTTCATTCCTTCTGTAAATGTGCACTTTGGAAGACATCAAAACACGCGGAGAGTATTTCAACAAAAGCTTCAGTATCTCAAAAATAGAGCTTATCCTCCAGTTTAATATCCTTTTTTGTAGAGGAGGAGATTTGGAGTTCGAACGAGTGAATGGGATTCTCTCAAACTGATCCCATTCACTGTCATTGTTTGGAGCTAAAAAAAATCCACTCAAACTCATTCACTCAAATGATGGTGTGAGATATGAAAATGATATTCATTCGCTGTTGGGATGTGGGAATGAATCTCTGCTGAATTTGAAGTTTAAAAGGCCCTCTGTGATAGTTATGGTAAAAGATGCACATTTATGATGTATAAATTATGACAGCCCAAACATAAAGGCGTTAGAATGATGAGGTGTGTATTCATTCAATAACAAGCCTGTTTCCTATTTCCATGATTAATGCTTGCCATATCCCAGCTGACCGCTGCAGCAGATGAACTGATCTTTCACACTCGCAAACGCCAAGAAATTAGTGTCATGAATGAGCCTGTTTATTAATATGCTTTGCAGAATAACAAACTACTGACACTCCAGCCCTTTTTTTGAATGTTTGATGATTATTGTGCTCATAAATTATGAATTGCTTTCCATTAATAAATGTAGTTACAAACCAGTGATGTTGACATGCTGGCTACATACAGCAACATGTGTGGCCATTAGGGGACTTTAATTTATTGATGCAAAACAAGCTTTGAACCATGTTAGCTGGAAAAACTGTTTTGAAAGGCATTTACTGTTAGATGATTGTAGCGTTCTTTGCCTCAACTAAGAATTCAGGATCATGGAAGGAAACACACACATGTATTTGTTGTTTTGCACATAATTCAGTTGTATAATGATGCATTGGATGGACAAGGTTACAAAGTACAAAAATCAAGCTGAGCAGCTAATTATATTTAACAATATGTTAATTAACTACCAGTGGAAATCTCCTAAAATTAAAGTCAAACTGAGGACTAGGTTTACATTTATTTGTAAGTTTATTTTTAAGTCTGATGTGGGTGTGAAGTAGAGAGAGAGACAGCATTGGTAAAACTGTCATACAGCGAAGACAGAAATTGAATTGCGAGTGAAGAATAAGGCTCTATTTTTAATCTCTCCTCCATTTCACCGAGTAGGTACGATAGGCAATAGAGTGCTGCTGATGGAGGGATGATAGAACCCCCCCACCACCCCCACCAAATCAGATAGCACTGAATCTTTCTATCACACATAAGATACCAAGACCACTTCCTCTGCCAGTGTTTTGCGCCTGTCTGTTAAGACAACACAACCTTTCAGTATGATAAGCCCTCTCAGAAACAGGAAGGAGCTTTATTAGCTGATTTAATGATTTTATATGATATAAACCCTCCCTCAAGCATTTTATTTGCCAACACTTTACTTGAAACCTGTTTATATAAAGCATTAATAATATATGTAATCCAATAATGTAATATAATTGTAACCAGTGTTGGGTTAACGCGTTATAAGTAATGCCCGTTACAAAATAATATTACTTTTTTAAAGTAACGAGTAAAGTAATGCCTTACTTTGAAAAATAAGTAATATTATTTGAATTACTTTTAAAAAAATGTAACACAAATTACCTTTTAACCTTGCTTAATTAGCTTTACAAAATGTATTGCGTAATAAAAATAACCTTTGGTTGAATCACACACTCAATGAGAGAGTGTGCTGCGAGGGAACAGACAGTCGGCTTGCACTCCTCATCATTAGGTCTCTTTTTTTCACAGCAGGCTAGTCAGTGTGCTGTTCTAGTAACTGAATAACTTAGGATATTGGTTTATTTCACGTCAGAGCGGTATACAGTATGTAAGTACTTACTGAAGACGTAAACCGTTTCACAACAACTCCACTCAATTTAATGAACTGGTTTGACCGGTTCATTTAGAAGATCCAGTTAAAACAAATGATTCATTCGTGAATCGCCCGTCATCACTACAGACAGACATTGACATCAGTTCACGTTCTCCAACTAAAACAATTAATTTGACTAAACTCAAAGAAAAAAAAAATGGTCATTGTTTTTATTGTGGAGGAGATACAGCATTGTCTACTGTAGAAGCAACTATGTTTTGTAATATAGTAAGTGAAATGGGAAACAATTTACACATTTGTTAAGGCTACATGAAGTAATTTATTCAATGTATTAAGCTCAACGATTTATTTTGATTTGGGTGTTTTTTTTTTGTCATCGTACTGTTCGTTTTGTTATTAAACATTTTAAAGGTTTAAAATCAGTTTTTGCCTTAATATAAATGATTTCATGTTAGTTCTCTAATGCTTTATTGCAATCTTTATCTCAATTGACAGTGAATTTACTTGATTAATAACACAAAACATACAAAAGTAACAAACACATTACATTACATGCTTTAGCTGAATATACAGCATGTATAGCTCTGGGTTCAGACAGTTCTCAAAATATAATTTTATCCTACATTTTTTAAAGGTAAATGAAGGTGTAGGTGATATAGGTGGTTGTTAAATGCAGAGCTTCTCTATAAAAAAGGTGAAAAAATACCTACAAGTTCTGAAAGAGATTAAACCTCAGGTAAGGAAAAGTAACTCAAAATTAATAAAATAGATGACATCCCTTAAAAAGTAACTAACTAATGCAATTAGTTACTTTTTTGGGGGAGTAACTCAATGTAATGCACCGTTTTCAAAAGTAACTTTCCCCAACATCCAAGCAAGTAACAGTGTTTCGTTTGTAACAGTACAGCAACCAAAAAAATAATAATGCTGAATGCAGTTATAATATTCACTTCATGCTGATATCAAAGTTGGATGTGGGACATCCCTGACTTATAAATATAATTATAAATTAAATTTATTTAATTTGTTTAAGAATGTATTGAGCACTTTTTTCCTTCTGCATTTCTGTGTGCTCAATCTAAAAATGTTTCAGGTTGAGTACTTTAGTACTTTATTAGAGCATTATAATGGTAAATCATGATTATGCCACATTTTAAACAGTTTGTTATGAGTAGGTAGGTATTATAGCTATGGTTACCACTGTTTGCTAGAACAAACAACTTTAGACAAGGTATTATGAGTTCAGTATATACACAGGCTTCATAGAAAGTGTTTATTTTTTTTAACAAGTCACCTTATTGTCTACCTTCTTTCACCATCTCGATCTTACAGACTCGTTCTTTATGTCGGAAGATGAAAGTCTCCCCATGACTCTTTTCTGAAGCCCTCAATGAGCCCAAATGAACGGGGAGGGATGACGGCCCCTCCTCACCCTGAGTCTCGCTGCAGGCTGTGCGGAGCAAGATCCGGGGATAAGGCATGAGATCCCGGTTCAACCCCCTGTGGGCACGGGATGGGTGTCGTGGGCTTTGTGTCAGTGGGGGTTGGCTGGGCATTGTGAAGTGTGCTTTTTTCTTTTTTTTTTAATAAACCGTAATCCTGACAGCTGTTCTGGATAGATGCCCACTCCCCAAACACACCGCCTCACTGCGACTCTCTGCCTTTTGGCTTCCGCCTGTGGGCAATAGATTCCTATAATTATACACATCAAGACACGCACACATCAACATACTGGTGTCATTTTCCGTTATACTATGGTGCACAGTGTGGCGTCCTTATTTTGCAATTCACCAGGGCACCATTCGAATGTGTGTCTGGGTGCGATATGAATGGTACACGTGCCAAAATATTAATCACGTTTTCATGTGTCATAATAATTAATGAGTTTGGTTGAAGGTACAGCTGTACCCCGTTTCTGGAGATTTATCTACATTAACATAAACACACGCTCATCAAGCCTTCACACTTAAACACAGTAGTACGATCTGAGGAGCTCCTTATACCTGCAGCTGGCTTTTGATTGAGTCGTGCCTCGTCGGGGGACCTCTCAAGGCGAGACACGTGCGTCCCTCCCTTAATTACCCCTTCAGCCGCCTGCCAACTTTTGGTTCCCCCCTTTCTTAACAAAGAAGACTTCTTGCGCAGAGGGGTGTAGCACTCCGACTACCACTACCCCATTTTGGAGTGCAGATATCAAAAGTGCCACAGCGTCTGGATCTCCCATAGTTTTCAATCGTGTATTGAAATGAAGCTAATGACTGGTTTAACACTCACCCTGTGGGATCATTGTGCACATGGGCTTAACGTGACACCACTGGTGCACAGATTAATCTCCTACGCTGATCAATAAAGATTGCAAAGAGCCTTATGCCACTTATGTGACCAGAGAGAAGAAAGAAACAGAAATACAGAGATTGTCTTATTTCTTCTTTTATGTTTTTAAGCTACTCCAAGACATGCATATTCTGGCAAAACACTCGATAGACCTCTGCCAGAAGATTCATGCCCATTAAAAACTACCCTCTCAAATTTTTAAGCCAAACCTAAGTTTCTGGCAAAAAAAATTCATTTGCATGTGTAAATTTGATCAGTGTGTACTTTCACAGATCATTTGCTTTATACTGAGAATGATCTTACCCAGCAACACTTTTAAAAATAATAGTTCGTTATTGGCATCAGTGGTTCTTTACAGAACCCAGGTTTTTCTACAGCATCCCAGCAAAAATTATATTTTGGAAACTTTATTTTTAAAAGTGAACCCAAAACAATACATTTGTCACACAGAACACAAAATAGGTTAGCGTCTAAATGTCAAAGTTGCCCTTTCACGTGCACCACAATTGCAGTCTCTATGTTGATAACGTACTGCCAGGTTCAGCAGCATTTTGGCTCAGTTCATTTAAAAAAAAAGGAAAGGAAGGAAGCATGAGGGCAGATCTTTTAAAGCTGAAGGCAGTGGTTTGCTCTTTGAAGTGTTAAGTGTACGAGTGGGCTCAGTGCAGTAGTGTTGCTCTTTTACCAGCAGGAGTGGGGCTGGGGTCCTGATCTCACTCCGGCAGCTCAAGTGCTGCGTCAAGTGCCGTGCAGCTGCAGATATGAATATCAAGAACCGGATTCAAATCAGGCAACCTTATTACATCATTCCACTCTCTTGTACTAGTGTGCATATTCCAAGACGGATGCATGATGGAGTTCACCCATTCACTAAACGACTGTTTATCTGTAAAAGTTTGAGTACTGTAACTTTCGAATGGTGAAATAAATACACACTGCTGTCCTGCCCTAGAAAGTAGCACTGCTTGATTAGACTTCTGTCTTCCCTACTCACTGTAACATTGGTTCACTGTAACATTGGCCTCTGGAGAAAGAGAGACACCGCTGCAGGGTTAACAGTGTCACATGACTGTGTCTGGCAAAATGTCTGGATTAAAAATACATGCATGTGATGATCAGACTGCCAGACTGAGTTAGACAGTTGAAGAGAGGAGGAGAGAGTCTGTGAAATATATTTTTCTTATGCAGAAAGCCTTCCATTAATAGTGTCTGAGCCAATGCATAAAGTGAAAGCATTCTATACATTTTTAGCTTACAATGGCCAATGATGCATAATTTGGTTCATTTATATCAGGGGTACCCAAACCCGGTCCTGGAGGGCCGCTGTCCTTCATATTTTAGTTCCAACCCCAATTAAACACACCTGAACCAGCTAATCAAGCTCTTTCTATGTATACTAGAAACTTCCAGACAGGTGTGTTGAAGGAAGTTGGAGCTAAACTATGCAAGATCTCAAGCAGCGAGTTTGGACACCAGTGTACAATTTAATGTCTTGTTTAATTGCGTATCTGGGTTGCCATTTGCTTCGGGATCTGATTCATACAGATGTGTCAATGTAACATTCTAGGACTCACATTACCCGGCATGAGTAGTCTACATCTGAGCATTTTGGTTCCTCCATGTATGTTTGATTGTATTTCCTGTAGATAAACCAGCTGCAATATCCAGTTAGCAATCCTAACTGAGATATTTCATCTCATTTACATTTCAGTTAAACCCCAGATTCAGTCATAATAATGCAAAAACATTGACCTGTTTTTAATAGTACACACAATAAAAACAAAACAGTATGCCTTTTATAAAAATAAAGCAAGCACATGTTACAAAATGAGCTCTCTACAGTCTGAACCTAGTACCATGTGTTTAATTTATTTTAGTACTGACTAAGTACTAAAATACTCTCAGTTAATTCATTTGTACAGGTTTGAAGTCAATTATAATTGCTGAATGGTTCTGCAAGAATTATACAAATCCACAGTGAAGTACTTGCCCTGGCACAGGAACCAGTGTGATTATTTTTCAGTGGAAATATGCAGCTAGTTTGTCCTTGTTTCTGTCTCCTGTTCTATATCGCATTGTTCCTCTATTTCACTATAATGAGCAATATCAGGCAGGCCGGCTGAAATGATTAAGAGATGTTTACTGCTGGGAGATGGACAGTGGCCTTTCTCTGCATTGTTTTTTCCTGCTCCCCTGTTGCTGGGTGTGAAACGAGAGGGAGAGAGAGATAGAGTCTGAAAAAGAGCAAGAAACGGAGCAAGCCAGAGCTGAATCAATCCTACTTGTTTGTCTTGAGAGGTGACGCTTTGAAAAGGGTAGCATTTCTCGCCATCGCTTTTCTTGGTTCGGGCTTGGACGTTGAAGCGTGAGGCTTTCGGCCAATATTTTTGAAAGCAACACCCTCAAGGTGTCACATTTTAGAGAGTAATTTTGGGGATAGCTGATATAGTAGGCGTCCACATGAACAGACAGGAAGTGACATCTGTCTAGAAAAGTGTCAAGCAGCCATTTGAAAAGGTTGCCGCTGTCGATCTAGACGACAGCTGTTTTATTTTATTTATTTATTTATTTCAGAATCCGATGTGCTGTGTTGTAATTGTTCTTTTGTTTGTACATGTCCATAAAAGACACTTCATGGCTGTCTAAAACTCTAGCCAACTCTTAGGATTTGAAAACACATTGCTCCATATTAGCTGCCAAAAATTAGTGTAGCTATAAAAAACATATTTAAATGTGTTAAAATTGTTTAAGTAAAGAATGTTTTCAATGTCCATCCCCAAGCAAAACCAGAACAGAGTATGTGGAAAAATACTAGCGGTATCGTCAAGGCCTTTAAATAAGAAACCTGGCCAATCTGAACCTTAACAATACAACTCTTTCACTCCATGCTACTAAACATAACACCATGAAATACATGTTCATGCTGTGAGCAGCTCAATGACCTTGCATATAAAACTCTCTACTTCTTACTTCTCTTCACAGTTGCCTTTCACACAGAGTTTTTATAGCTGGTAAGTGCATTTGAGGAAATAACAGCTGTGCGCTGAAGAAACGTTTGCTTGATACTGTTGGCATACAAGTCAGACAAAGTTCCTTGAGGAGATCAATGTTGATACATCTCTATTGTGCAACTGTGTAATGAACTTTATGCTTGTGCTCTCATGCACATTCTCCCTTCCTCCTTAATATACTCGAGAAAATAGATTTATAATTATTCTTTCACTGTATAGAGTTTTTAAGTGTTTATGCAGTTCTGCATGTTACATTACAGGCTCTTCAGATCAAGGCTTTAGTGTCTGGGTTCCTTAAAGTGGTGGTTAAAGATTGCATAAGGCTTGCTTGCTAAGAAAGGAGAAGAGGAAAGTTTGTGTTCAGCATTATGGGTGTGTGCTCTTTGTGTGCACATCAACTCCTTTGTTCCTTTCAGCACTAATGGGAATGAATTTTAAATAGGTGCCAGTTGACGTATGGCCATGTGTTTATGGGCTCTCACATATGCTAGTTGTCTGTGTGTTTAATGACAGCCCCTAGTGTTGCTGACAGTCTGTTTGGGCCATGTGTCTGCTTGTGTTGTCATAGATTTATGGCATTACATTACCCACGAACGACACCGGGACACTTACCCTCAGTCCCATGTGTGCATTAGCACACCTCCTCACACACACACACACACACACGCACACGCACGCACATCCATACATCAGACAGTTGCACACTTGCGCCTCTGTCTCTAAAGTGCAGGTCAGTGACCGTACGACTGAGTTGGTTCAATATTGCAGCAGCTGCGTGCGATCTCACCCTCAGAGCAAAGTGCAGGACACAAGCATCGCTTTAATGGCTTTGAACTCATGTTGGCCGTTAAATGAGAGTATATCCACACTTATACGCACACACACTCTTCACATCATCCACACTGAATAATTCTGCTCTGTTGGAAAGTTTCCAGCCTGTGCTTATTAATGAAGAGAGATTAACAAACTGTAGCCATCCTTCTAGAAGAACGATGAGAAAGACACAGGAATAGAGACACCAATTCTTCTAGGCTCAAATCATTTGTGTAAAAAAAGCTTCATCATGCTTGATTCTGCTCAGTGTGCTCCCACTTCTCTCGCCCTCGCTCTGTTTCTTAATTTGTCTGCGTTTTTGCCTTATTTCCATCTCAGCTCCAATGTTTGTCTGCCACCTTGGCTCAGAACACTTGCTGTGTGAATATGTGGGCTTTTTGTGTGTGTGTGAGTGTGAATCGCTGGGTCTCTTAGAGCTTGTCAAGTCTCTTTATAAACCACTCACATAGTATGTAGACTGATTAGTGCTGTGCACCAAATCAAGCATCACTATTAGTAGTGCTGATTTTATACAACCTCCAAGAACTCCATATGAAAGCATTACAAGGCACTCATAACCTTTTGGTAACTGCATAGAAACATCTTGGCATACACCTACCCTGTTATACAGTAGTCAACGTTTAAAGAAGATTTAAGGTGATATTAAATAGTTTTAGCACAACTTTGATGATAGGTTTTGATCTGCTTCAAATGTTGACTACTGTATTGGCAACAATACATTTTCTTGCTGGTGCACGGCTTTACTTTGTACATTCTTTATTATAGGAAGAAGGGCTGGCCGATATTGCAAAAAAAAATCACAATATCATGTTTTATTTCATTCAATATCAATAATTATTAAATATTTCTTTAACGATACATTTAGAAATAGTATGATTTTTTTTTTAGTTAACCTTTTTATTTTTATTTTTAATTTACCAACATTACAAAGGCAAATAGTTTTAATAGTCAAAAACAAAAAAAAACATCTGATCTCTTTATAATAAAATAAACATAAGTGTTACAGAGACTCTTAAACTTAATAAATTAATTGTTACAAAGTGTATGCAATGGTAAAGGTAGATTAACATCTGTAACATGTCAAAAATAATGATACAGTAAACCTCAAACTCTGTCAACAAAACAAATGATTATAATCAAATCTGAGCTTTTAAATAAAGGAACCGACCATCAACATTCAAATACATGCTGAACATTACTAATTGTGAAGTTGAATGACTATACTACCCCTATGCTAAAAAATCTTTCTTATTGGGAGCTAGTGGCTGGGATGCGCAAGAAAAGAAACCAAAAAGCCACTCACTGCTGCTATACTGCACTAATTTTCGCATGCGTTGTTATTCTGACCTGAAGTGACAAGCACGTGTGCATGGATTCCTTGACCATTTACAATGGACTTTGCGCTCGTGCTCCCCTAACATCTCTCGTAACTAGGTGACCATCAACGATTTTCTTAGAGGATGACAAACGGACAAAACAGTGCTGCAGCTCTGATGCAAGTTTATAGAAAAAAGTACAAAGCACTGCAGTGTTTGAATGCGCTCTGTGTTTGTCTGAAGTAATTAGTCTGCCGTTATTACTGAAATGTGTATATTCCATAAAAAGTGTAATTAGTTAGTTCTACTTACATGAATTGCGGCGCTTGGGGCATTCGGAAAAGTTCAGATGTTTTTTTATTAGGTGTGGTTGGAAAATGTGCGGGTGCAAGTTGCGCACCTCCATTGGAAATGACAGACTTAAACCCTAAGCTTATTGGCATTGCTTCCAAGGCACGCTCTCAGTAGCCACATTTGGATAAAGCTATAGCCTTTATAGCAAAACTACATACCGTTTTTTATTTATCGATATTGACAGTGGTGTTCAGTCAATAAATGTCGATTTTATCGCCTAGTAGAAAGAATCTTTAAATGCTTTATTTTATTATTTATTTTTTTATTTAATTTAATTTATTTTATTTTATTTATTTTATAAAACTATCCAGAGCACTCAAGCATGCATGTCCATTTTTGTGTATGTCTCAGTGATTCTCTGCCATGTGGAAGAAACAGATGGAATCTTTCTCTTTAGTGCCATGGCAACATGCACACCTGATTTCTGACATCAGAGTTAAAAGTCTAGTCATTTGTAGTTTTCCTTTCCTTGTATTAGACTTGTGCCAGTCTAATCACACTGTAAACACTCTTTTGTTTTTGCTGTCCGTCATTCTGTTGATGCCGTGAACATGTGAAAATACACACACACACATATATCATCAGTCGTCCCCTGAAGTGGAGTCTCACATAGTGTGACCTGTGTGTGTGTGCATGTGCGTGCGTGCGAGCGTGTGTTTTGTGCGACCTGTAGAGTTTGGCATCAGACTTTTCCAGATGCCACACGCTGGAAGCATATGCTACATCTTTCTCTGAAGAGCACTGCGGTTTGGTGCATTCCATTGCCGGCATCCACACGTACAGCTTTGCTTTGTGTCTGTTTTCTGGCAGTGTTTATGACGCCTTTGTTTGTGTTTATGCACCTGTCTCTTCTTCAGTCTCACCTGCCAATCTGTCTCTTCCTCTTTTTCTCCCTCTTTGGTCTTTATTTCCCATGCCTGGACTCTGATGAGACCATTCTATATTTAGTTGTTTTTCCTAAGGCAAGCATAACCGTTATTATCGCTCATACTTGATAATTGGCTAGCAAGCAACCTCTCAGAAAAATGTAGTAACCATATAGTAGCAGCGTCCTACCAATTGTAGTATTTTTTTACTGAAGTATTTTTACTTATATATATAAATATGTGTGTGTGTGTGTGTGTGTATTGTTTTAGTTTCCTTTGTTTCATTTAACTTTGAATCAGTTTATATCAATCAAAGGGAGCTCAGTACTGTTTTGGCTTATTTTGCATGAATACAGGCATTGCTAAAACTGTATTTTTTACTTTTTCCCCCCAAAAGAATGAAGATCAGTTATTATATTTCATCATTTAAATAGGGTAAATGGTGTTAGAATTTGTTTTTGTTTCATTTTGCTCATACAGTAAAGACAAAAAAACACTTGAGCATACTCATCCGAGGCCTCTAGAGGTTATGTAGTGCCATTGAAGCGATCCAAGACCTGTGAAGAAATGATGCCAAGGTATCCATAATCCTGGACCAGGCCAGGAGTTTTTTTTTCTTTACTTTTGTCATTGGTGAAGTTTGTTCCTCCCCAGTGTTGCCACTGGCTTGCTCGATTTGAGACTTGTGGAGCTGCGCGTCGATGGATTTGCTCTTCAGTTTTTGGACTTTCAGCAGTGAAAATTAAACCACACTGAACTGAACTAAACTGAACTTTAACTCTGAAAACTGGACTGACACAGTTTTAATTTACTAAAACTTCTATGCTTCTACACAATTTACATTGTAAAAGTGCTATATAAATAAACATGAATTGAATTGAATTGAAAAAAAGATCAGTGTTGTTTTAAACCCCGATCTCTTTCAATGTATAAATACAAAAAGTTAAAACATTATGTGAACTGACATACCCTGTATGTGTTTCTAAAACCAAAGCAGGGTTACTTTAACATTTCATCAGTTTAATAGGTTTGCTTTCATAGGTTTCTTTGGGTTTGAACCATAGCAAACCAGGAGAGCCCTTTCGCTCTTTGGAGACGTTGAGTTTCCTGCTGCAGTCACCCTGATGACGTGTGAAGTGAATGCCCATGAGTGTCAGTGTGTTTGTGTGTCTGTGCACACATGTGTGTGTTATCCTGATCCTTGTCCAGGCTTGCTTTTTCACCTGGGAACTCTGTGTGGAAACACAACAGGCATATCAAACACTTTCCACTTAAAGTTGCGTTTACCAAACCTGGCACCAGGTTAGGATAGTGTGTGTACTGTAGTTACTTCAGTTAGCAGGGCCTCAGCAGGGACTTTGTGTTTTGGAGAATGAGGGAGCAGGGAGTTCTCCGGAGGGGGTTTTCCTCTCCCACAGTCTCTTTGGAGAACATGGCATTTGCCTCAACTGGTATTGTCATCAACCTGCAGCCGGAAAACACATACACACTCACACACACACACACACAGTCTGATCAATGTGCTGGTGTCTGTTTTGAGATTTATCCTGTAGCTCCTCTGACAGTGCAGTGCGTTTTAAAAGACTGTAACTCAGGCAGGGTGGACAAACACAGCCAGACATTCATCTCCTCTCTGTTCAACTCCATTCGCTCACTGCCTAAAACTGACCATTTATGGAGAAAGAGAGAGGAACTCAGAACGAGCGAATACAAAGCAAGAATTCTCAGAGAAAGAGAAATGATTAAACATAAAGATCTGCAGTATAGGAGAAGAGAGAATTGGAGAAATGGAGCAAGATCTGTGATGTATCGTCTTGTGTCTCTGCACTACTAAAAAAATAACCCACTGAAGCATAACTTAATTTAATGTTTAATAGGTTTTACTTCATTATAAATTCATGTTAAATACGTTATTTTAATGCAGTTTTAAAGCATTAGACGTGTCAGATGTGTTTCACACAGGTACAACTCTCCCTCTAATTGGACTGGAATGTTCTGTCTTGTTGTGAGTCTTCTGTAGTCATCTTTCCCTCCCCGAGAGTGCCACGTGTACCTGCAGCCAGTAAATTCAGCCTCTCCGGGGACATCTGTGTTTACCACAGCTCATGCAACAGGATTTAAGAGGGATGGTTTTGACTTTGCTGTCCAACAGCAGCTGAAGTAAATGATCTGCTTTTGAGGTTGAACTTAAAACCCCTTTACCTTTCATCCTTGCATATCCTTTTCATACGGTAGCCAAGAAAGTTTTAACTGAAGTTGAAGTTTCAGAGATCAATGAATAGTTTTAGGGAAAATGCTTCTTGGCATTTATCAAGCCTTGGAGAAATCATGTTGTCTTAATAGTTCACGCTCTAATACACAAGTGAGTTTTGCTTTATTTGGGTAGAAATGTCTATAAACAATTTCATCGAAGAGGCCTTCATACATCGCTTTGCACACTGGAACGGCGTAATGTAATAAATCAATTCGCCCGTGGGTCTTGACACGTCTGGCAGCCCTGTGAAAGCCTGGCGTAAACATACTGATATAATCTGCTTCTGATCGGCATGGAAACTTGATACCTTATTAAATGTTTCGCTAGCACTGATGCTCGTGCCTGGAGCTAATTGGGAAGGCTGCATGTGTGTTTGTGTGTATGCGTTTCCTCTCTTTAACCCCTTGATGTCCTGTAGCGGGTGCCAGCATGCCAACCTTGCCTTGCCAAATGCTAAGCACAGGTGTTTTTTCAACATTAGACAGATGTAAGATGTTAGTCTGGGGCGAGAATGGCAATTAATTATCCTCATAACAAAGCATGTGCATTTCTATCGTTTGATTGGTAGATACTTATAATAGATGAATACATTAGTCTTGTTAAGTTCATTCTGATGAGACATTTATTACCCTGCCATTGGCTAACACCCCATTCTTTTGTCATTTGAGTAAATATTGCAGTTCATATTTCATTGCTTTTATGCACATATAATGTGTTTTGAATTAAAACAGCCATGACTATCCACCATAGGCCACCCTGCTCTTGAGAAATTAGAATCAGCTAATGAAAATCCCATATCAGTTAACCACTAGTTGCTTATCTCCATCTCTTTTCATGCATTCTCATTAGTTTGACTGGCTCTGAAGTCTGCACGGAGCGCTTGGTGCCCAGTGCTGAGACTCTTTAGCTCAGTGACCCAGTAAATCCTCCCAGACGTGTGGCCTCCTGCCCCCCTGCCATACACAGGCCATTAGATCTGCCCCGGGGCCTAGGGACCAACCTGCATGAGAGAGAGAGAGAGATGAAGGGATGAATGAGTCCGGATGATTAAACGGCGGCATTAGAGATGACCTCATCACGCTTTCTTATGTGGACTTAGCTTTGCCATTCAGCTTATTGTCGACAGTTCCTGATTTCTACTAGTTCACTGTGTAAGGGTACTCTGGCATGTAGCTAGACAATGTTTTCATCAGTCATGTTAGAAATTAAGTTTACAATTCATGTTACTTTCATAATGTTAAGTATTTCCAAGTCAAATGGGTTATTAAACTGCATTAAATGTTAGGTAGGACTTACTTTTATCCATCTGCACATTGGTCTCAAACTCAATTCCTGGAGGGCCACAGCTCTGCACAGTTTAGCTCCAACAACCTCCAAATCACATGCTTAATAGTCTCTAGTAGTCTTGAACACCTTGATTATTATGATCAGCTTGTTTGATTAGGATTAAAACAAAAGCAAAGCTGCAGTCATCCAGCAATCGAGTTTGAGACCTATGCTTTAGGAATTGATTGTATAATGCTAGGTCACACTGGAGCAAGGAAGTTGAGAAAGTAAAATGGATTTATATTGTCAGCAAAAGAGGAAGTTGGTTCTACTGATGTTGAACATTTTAGCAAGCTGAATTTTTAAAATACTTTTATTTCAAAAGTAATGTAAAAAGATTTCATTTTCCATAAAATATTAAGCAGCTGAACTGTTTTGATAATGATAAATGTTTTTTTTTCCTTATTCTTAGTCTGCGGGAACAAATCAGCCAGTTAGAGGGAATTATAAATTATTGTGTCACACTATAGTCTGCAACGATGGCTGCAAAAAAATAAGTCTTCTTTGCCATCACAATGATATAACTGATTTACTGCATTTTTGGTCAAGGAAATGTAGCTTTGGGCATAAGAGACTTTTAAAAAAATCTTACTGGCTCCAAACTTTTGAATAGTGATGCATCTTTTAAACCAATGTCGATAAAGTAAATTATTGAAACTGCTTGCTCTGACAAATTGTGCACAGTAGGAAGATACCTTTAGGAGATAAATGAGTTCATATTTTCTCAATCAAGTCTAGAACAGGGTCGAATCCTGCTTTTGAAGAGTCAGAATCCTGCTGATTTGCCTATCCAAGACATGAGAAACCATGACATGTCCAATTCCTAATCTTGCTTCACCTCCAGTGTGGGCTATGACTGATTTTGGGGACAGAACCCAAATAAGAAAATCTTGATGAATTTGATTTGCATGTGTTTAAATGGCATTTGAGCCAAACGGTACATTTAGCTTTGAATATGTTTTCAAAACCAATCTTTTCAGTGTGCTGCCCTCTTGCTTGCAGCATAAAAACTGTATAAGGGATTCATTTTAATAGCTGTGTCCACTATCAAGGTAATTTGACTGCAGGTTGGGTGTCAAAATCTCAGCTGGTATGTGTGGAAGCTTGTCATAATTGTTCTCAGTGCATTAGGTTAGACACAGCTGCATGCTACGAGTCCTCTCAGCCGAAGTGGATGAGTGAGAAATGAGCTGTTGTGTCTTAGCTGGAAGCCATCTTACTGGAGCACAGAGAGACGGTGTTTGTTGCTCTTTATAACCGCCACTGCGCCTGAAGAGTAT
The DNA here is from genome assembly GCF_903798145.1 of Danio aesculapii. Lineage (NCBI taxonomy): Eukaryota > Metazoa > Chordata > Actinopteri > Cypriniformes > Danionidae > Danio > Danio aesculapii. The sequence goes on from NC_079438.1 coordinate 43,992,206, forward strand.
TTCTCAGACAATTGCAGGAGCAATGGAGAAAGCGGGGGGAAATAAGGAGAAGGGGGAAAAGAGAACAGAAGGAAGGGTGGGGGAGAGAGTCACCTCCACAAATAAACAACTTTGCTCAGTTGATTTGAATTATTCAGGGTTGTCAACAGCAGAGAACCAGAAAAACAGCCCAACAAATAACAAATTACACCATCAAGCTCACTGGGGCGGAATTGACAGAGTGTTTGGTTGTGCGGTGAGAGCTAGAACATGCAGGATCGGAAATTAAAGGAATGCAAATGCGCTTACATGAACATGTGTTTGCCTGTAAATGCTGTCAGGTTACATCAAGTCCAAATGCCATCTATGAGCTTTTACAAAGCTTATTTAATTTTAAATAGGAGGAAATACACATTATGTAAATTGACACGTATAGAAACATGTTTTCACAAGTGTTTTACAGAGCTTTTCAAAAGCAAACTGAATATGCATTCTGCAAATACTGCGGTAAAATGGATTTGATTCAAAATTCATAAAGTTGAAAATGTATATTAATTTAACGCTGCAAGGTTTTGGAGAAGTCTGTGATGGTTCCTATATAAGGCCCAATCCCAATTCTATTTTCTTTACCCCTACCCCTTACCCTTTCCCTTCCCCTTGGCCCTTGAAAAAGTGTGTGAAGGCGAAGGGCTTCAAAATATACCCCTATGAAATGGGACAGCACTACAACACCTGCACACGTCATCATATGTCATCGCAATCACTTGCTTCATATGAGATTGATGATGGCGACTGCTGTAGTTATTCCAGTTGCGTTATTTTTTTGGTATTTATCTTCAGGAAATCACAGAAGGCATATATCATGTTATCATAATGATAAATGTGGCAATAAGATCGTAACTGTACTGTGCATTTAAACTGTGGCCATATTCATCTATGTAAACACACAAAAACAACATTAACATTATACCAGACACTGTGGGGTCATTCCCAGCCGCTAGACTTTTCTGACAGAGTAATCGAGTGCCATCAAGTGACAGATGTGAAAGTATGTTGTGGGACTGCTATACACGAGTTATTATTAGGGATTATAGATAGCGAAATTTAGCAGTTTTTTATTTTAGTGCTTTTTTTAAAGCATGATGGTAAAATATGAACACCGTTATGAATGTATCAAAACATATGCTTGTTTGTCATTAAAATTCATAATAATGACAAAAAATACTAATTTGTAAATATTAATCCTTTCTTCCATGTGCAGATTGGATTTGAGTATGGTCCTGAAAAATCTTCCTCCTTAACTCTACGCCTTCAAGCTAAAGAGAACTGGGACACCCCTACCCCTTCACGTGAATGTGCAAAATGAGGGGTAGGGGTAAGAGAAAGGGCTGAGGGGTAAAACTGGGATTGGGCCTAAGTCTGAGTTTTCATCGGAAATTGTAGAGTGATCTTTTTTATTTGTTTTATTGTCCTAATGAAATATTTGTGGTATTGTGTCATTTAATGTATGATTTACCGTTTAGAAAGACAGGCAGAACCTATTGCTTCAAGGTCTGTTCAGCCTTTAAAGGTTATGTAGTCTATTCCAGTCCTCAAGTAAGTGAATTTGAATGTTCAAATCAATAATAATATTTTGATTAAGAATGATGATAGAACAGCCTTGGGTCTTCTTAAATATGCGAAGCTTTGCAGTATGAACATTTTTTGGAGATATTAAACAAGCTTTAATGCTTTCTTCAATTAAATTGCAGGCTCAATGCTCTCAGTAATCAGATGTTTCCCATATAGTGCACCTGCATTGCTGAAAGCACCAGTGAGGTCAATAAAGCATGACTTCCACCTGCGTCACCTTTACACATGAGACCAGCAGGTCTCTCCCCATACCTTTCTTTCTTTCTTTCTTTCTTTCTTTCTTTCTTTCTTTCTTTCTTTCTTTCTTTCTTCTTTCTTTCTTTCTTTCTTTCTTTTTTCTTTCTTTCTTTCTTTCTTTCTTTCTTTCTTTCTTTCTTTCGGGAGACTGTACAGGTGAATCATTCCATTCCTGGACTATTTAAATAAGCCATTCCTGCAAAAATAGCACAGATCTAGCCAATAAAATGGCCTCTATCGCAGCTGGGTGTGGTATTATCATTTTTCAGCTTGGTGCTTTCAGACTAACAAGAAGGAAAACAAGTTTCTTAACCTTGAACTTTCTTTCTACTGCCCTTGTTTCCATGGCAATAGTGCTAGTTCAGAATAGAGTAGTTCCTCTTTCCTGCCTTTAGCTCAGTCACGGATACACTGCTCAACCCTTTATCAGCAGTTCTGGAGGATAACATGGCACTTCACACACAAACACAGACACATACACACTTATAGCTGTCGGGAATTTACAGCTGCACACAAATCCCAGCATGCCTCTCTACCCACTTCATGCCTGTCTCTGTGGTGACTGGTGGGGAGGGATGGACAGAAGCATGTGGCGTACAGGTGGAGCCTGGGAGATTTCAGCATGAAGTATCTTTCTTTTCTTGCATAAACATTGCTTTTGGGAGATTTGTTCTGACTCCATCTGTGGAGTCCCTTGTTGATGACATCACAACATATGTCACCCGTTCACACCTTGGAAAGTGCTGCGTCATACCCGAATTTTTCTTACTCTTGGGGAAAAGGAAAAAAACACAAGGTATTGCCCCACACAATCGCACATGCAACAAAGCTTACTTGGCATTCGCTGTTTGCCATGGGCAACATGATGTGTTAGTCTCTAATGGCTCCTGCATCTGGCTGGGGAATATGACGGAACAGACTCAAGCTGTGTCTGATGCAATGAGGGCTTCTAGCTTTCACTCTTTTCCCTTCTCTCTTTCCTTTCCTTTTTACCGCCACAAAACATAACCAGTCCAGGAATGAGCATGGGTGGGTAAATCTCTCAAAGAATTGTTTATATTCCAACCTCCAAATCAAGACACAGGAAGTATTTCATTGAAAATATTGTAAATTATGGGTATTTAGGGATTAAAACAAATTCTTACTACTGCACTTTATCTATATAATATGTAGGTAATTTCACCTGAGGATTTCCAGAACCAGTTGTCTCCTTGTGGCTCATCTGTGTTGAAAGTGACTTTTTTTGTGAACTGTGCTTTATACACTATTGATTGTGTGTTTTTACATGATAATTATGGTAAATTCCCATGGTCAATTACCAATTTTTACCAACAGCACACAGCAGTAAGAAAAATGTATCAGAAAATACATTTAAAGCCGTGTCATTTTCATCATCTGTCAAATATGCAGTGGTGTAAAGTAACAAATTACAAATACTCAAACTACTGTAATTGAATACTTTTTCTCCGAAATTGTAATTTACTAAGTAGTTTTAAAAATGTGTACTTTTACTTTTTAGTGCTGTATCGGTACTTTTATTCCACTACTTTCCTTCAACCTGCAGTCACTACCTTATTTGTTTCTTTTCTATGGGGATTAGAAAAATAGATAGAAGGTAAATTGCATGATAATGAACTACCTCAAGACATGATCGATTTATAATTGCAGCAAAGTGTTGGAAGCATTTAAAGTGTTCAAAAGAAGAAGTTTAAAATCTTTACACACATTGACTCAGTGACTGAGAGAAGATGATGGATGTTTACTGTATGGTGACCTGGTAAACACCCACCAGGCATAAGGCGTCAACATGACGTCAGATTGACATTGTACCCCAACGTCGTGGGGATGTTGCAGTTTGTTTGGAAATAAAAATTGGGTTAACGTCAGATCCCAAAACCAGGCCAACGCAAATGTTCAACGTGCAACCTAAAATCAACGTCAAATGTTACAATTTGACATTGTGTGGACGTTACCACTATGACTTCTATCAAACGTTGGATTTTGGTTGCCAAACCTGACAAATAAATGGCATTATTTGACGTAATTTGAAGTTGGTTTAAGATGTTGGCTCAACGTTGGATTTTGGTCACTATTTAATTGAAGCTAAAATCAACCAAATATCAACGTCATTTGACTTTGTTATTGGACATCAAAATAATGTTGTCCTCAGACACTGGCTAAACATTAAGTTTTGGTCTCCTGTCATCACAACCTAAATCTAACCTAATATTAACGTCTTCTGATGGGTGCCTGCTGGGCACATTCACAAATGACATGTAAACTCATGAGCTTTTTACAGCATAATACTCACTACTCAAGTACTTCTGAAAGGGCTACTTTTTACTCATACTTTGAGTAATATTTACAACAGATACGTTAACTTACACAACATTTTCAGACAAGTAATAGTACTTTTACTTGAGTATGATTTTTCATTACTCTTTCCACCACTGCAAATATGATACTATTTCTGAAACTTAAGATGTATGTGGAAGATCACACAATGTGGTTTTGCTCTTATTAAAATGAGACTTATGATGAGATGGTATTGAATTAAAAGCAGCTGAGTTTACTGTAAATGTTGACAACAGAGCTTGAAAATTTGTCCTTTTTTTGTTGAGGATTGCTGATTTTTTGCTTGCTCCACCTGATGCAGCTCAAAAATAAGGATTCTTTCTTTATCATCCCTAGATAGTATCTCTGTTCCGGCTTAGTGGCTAGCCAGGGAAATTCTTTTGGCCACCAAACACTTGGACTTTTTGGTCCAATTTTTGGTTCTGTGTCTTTCCTCTCTTCCGGATCTTTTTATCCCTTTATTCCACACATGCCCGCCTCCTCTCCAACTCTCCATCATGTTTCTTTCCCAGTAGCCCAGCTGATTGAACAGAGCTACATATCTTAAGCTGGAAACACTGCCAACAATTAGAACAATTACTGCCAATTTCGCCACCTGCGGCCCTACTGAAAGGAAGAGCGGAGCCTGAGCCAGTGTTTTATTTGCTGGAACGCCACTATGCACAATGTTTAATTACAACTAAGCAGCCAACATTTGTTTAATCTGTCTTTGAATATACACTGCTTGTTCCTTCCTGCCAGCTCAGTCTTTCCGTCCCCGATTTTTGCCTTTTTCTTCTTAAATATGTGTGACGTGAAGTGGGTGTGTTGAATTTGTATGCTTTTGTTAGGAAGTGTTGGATCTTCTTCCTTTGGGATTGGAAACATCCCACTTCCACTGTGAGCTACAGAACACACACACCAATATCACAAGCACGTCTGCATCAATGCAAGAGAGCAGTACTCAGCACCTGCAGCCAGGCCGGACAGCCTCTCTGAATCCTAATTCTTCCTGTAAATAGGAAAGGGAAAAAAACAGAGACCACTCCTTTGTTGCATCTCAATGAGCTAAGAGTGTGCTTGTGTATGTGTGTGTGTATGGATGCCCACTAAAACCCTTGAATGGGGCTCCCAGATTACTCCAAAGTGCAGTCGTTTCAATGACATGACAAGCTTGTCAATTGCTTGTGCTATTCTTCCTTTGCGTAAATGGTTTGTCTAGGCATTTGTGCATTCCATTCAGTTTTAATGGGTTTTAATGGCTCTGAAGAGGGCCCTGATGCAAGGGCTTGTTTAAGAAAAATGCTCAAGGGTGGAGCCCCGCCGCCTTGCTCTTTGGGTTCTTATTTGCAGCACCAAAGCCTCTTCATCCTCTCTCATTTTGCTCTCCCTTGTATGAATAAGTGATGAGATTTCATACATCACTGACCTCGAGCCTTTCTTACAAGTTCATCAATCATCGGGCCCCCCCTCTCACAAAGAGCAGATGTTTGGGGGTGCAGACGTTTCAGGGGTACCTTGCTACTGATGACCACCATCAGCATCTGACCCCGCATAGACCTGAGTCAGCACTCAGACAGAGTGAAGGTGGAGGATAAGGTAAAAATGCTGCAGTGGGAAAGGAAATGTTGGAAGAGGGGAGAGAGAAGTTAGGAAGTGAGAGGCAAAGAATGATTGTGGGAGAGGTATTAAATGAGCCACGAGGGATCATTGATCTGCTGAAAGTGCAAAGTCTGCACTGAATTGTAAGTGTAGAAGCTGTGCTTTGAACTTGTACAACATGTTTGTGTGTGAAGGAGAGAAAGGCCAAAAGGAGAGACCGAGAATAAGAATGAATCAAATTGACTGTATTTGATATATAAAGATGTGCCTGTATCATAAGGTTAGATAAAACTCAGATACTAAATTTAATATTAATTCATATAGAAAAGCAGACATAGTTTGGCACTTTTTTCGTCCATCCGTCCACTTTAGTGATGCATTCAAAAGATAAAAAGTAGGGCTGTGCAAATTGGGGAAAATAGCTAATTGTGATTATTTTTGACAGATATTGCGGTTTCGATTTGATTTACGATTTAATTTTGTAGTCAAGTCAATCGTAGTTAGTTAAAAAAGGAACTGAAAAGATATTAACTTACGTTAAACATTTATTCAAGTTTGTTTTTAAATATTCAGAAATGAAACTAATGCATCTATATATAACTGGCCTATGAAAATGAAATGACAAATTATATTTTTATAGTACATTACATTACAGTCAGTCACTACAGATGACGTACATTCCTGCATCACAAGCCGTAAATGCACACAAAATGCATATAAAGTTATCAAACCATAAATTTTTTTGTGAAAATCAATTGTGAATTGATTTCGATTAAACACAACCCTAATAAAAACTGATAATGACTGTTATGTAAGTGCCTTCTTTCAAGTCAAAGCGCCAAATCAGTACAATTTTGAAGGACAATGTAACACCAAGACTGCATTAATGGTTTCTGAAGATTCAGCTTTGCCATCACAGGAATAAATGACATTCTAAAATGCATTAAAATAGCACAATTACTTTAAATTGTAGTAAGATAGAAAAAAGTGCAGTTGCTTGATTTATTTTTTATTTATTGATGTGTGCATATGTATTTTATTTCTTAATAGTCAATAACTATAGTGGTAGAATAAAGTTCAAACAAACAATGTGGTTTCTTGTTGGGATCCTAAAGTGTTTTGCAATACAAAAGATAAGAAATATTACAGACTAATTGAAATCGATCCCATTTTTATCTCCATACTTGGCACAGTTTCAGTTTGGATCCAGTTACGATAGTAACACATTGTAATGTATATTGTTTCATGTAGCTTATGCTCTATTTTGTAGAATACCACATCAGCACTATATATAATGCCCTAACATACAGTACTTGTGGTTGGTGATGTCGAAATGAATAGAGAGCCAGTTCTTTTTCTGTATTTCCCTGTTTGGTTGTAAACAGTGTATAAAAGTGAAATCGATATTTATTTTCTTTTCTGGGATTATGTTTCCAGTAGATGTGATTGCAGAATGCTGGAGGAATATATGATATATTACATGATGCTTTTGCAACCATTAGATTGCAATCAGCCTTTAGTTGCACTCTTGAAGAAAAACAAACTGAGAAATATATGAAGTGGCGATAATGCAAATCTCAAGCAGATTCAATGCACTGTATTATAAATACAACACAGATTTGTTCAACCACAAAAACAATCGAAACTGAGACAATCAGACACTGACTGCTCCGTTGCCACCAATTTGTATGCTCTTAAAGTGTCTCTTGTACATTCGAAACGCTTCTGTATGCAGCTCTTAATGTATTGTCTCCAAAGCAGCGCTGAGGATGACGTATTGATTTGATCAATCAATGCAGTAAAAGCTATAAAGGCATGCTGTAATGGTGGCACTTAAGGAGAGAAGCCGGAACACTGATCATTCTCAAGGAGATGCAAAAAGAAAGGGAAAGAGGGTCCACTAGAAAGCGAGAAACCAAACGAGTGTGTGTAAAGTGGAGTTAAGACTGTGTCTGCTGCCTGTCTGTCTCAGTGCCCCTTTTGTATTTTAATGATTAATGCGCAGCTAAGCAGGGGGTCCGTTTCATCATTACTCAGGTCCCAGTCCTTTATTCTTTCTACACATCCCTCTGTCCTTTGTCCCTCATTTGTTTCCACCCATATTTCATTATTCAGATAATGAGTAAATATGCGATGCTTCTAGCTGCATCTTTTGCATCTGCATGGTTGCTGTCCATCATATGGCAGTTGCACCAATGGATCAATGTTATGCATCCTGAGTGTAACATCGTGATTATTTTCCATATTCAGCTTGTTTGCTTGATTGGAACCATAATTTCATTCTGGTCTTGTTTGTGGTATATAATTATATTTGCATTAGAATGACATGAACCCCTGACAACTTTTCTGATCTTTTCGAAGGTACAGAAGCACACAATGAAATCACTCTTAGCATCCACATGTTCATGTAATGTACACTGTGTCAGCAGCTCTAGTAATGCTGTTTATTTTATTTTAAGATTTACAAGAGGACTTTTTCTTATACTGTATCCATATTGCTGTCCTATTATCTAGCCATTTCCAGTAAGTCATTTAGTTGCAACACTAAAAGCCCTTCGTGGCCTGGCAGATGTTTGAGGGATACAGCCATTTTAGTTCATCAAAGATTCATTGCCCCAAAGCACGTCCCCCGGAAATGGCCGCTATGTGTTTTAAAACAAACCTGCAGAAGCTTTAAACGCTTGCTAAGATACTGCAATGTAAGGTCAGGGCTGTTGAGGACTAGAGACAAATACTAGAGACGAGAATCTCTGCAGCACCGTTTCAGTGGAATCACATTTTTTTCCTAATTAGGATTTGCTTTTGATGATGCAAGCAGTGCAACATTTCAGCACTTGAGATTTAAATATTTATTGGGTGCATGTTTGGAGGTAAGGTCAGCCTGAAGTAAATAATGAGAGCAGTTGCGGGAAGTTGATGAAGGATTGGGAATGTTGCGAGATGAGTGAAATGTTTAACCCTAATCCAGTAAAACCTTTTTCCACTTAGTCTCGGGTCAGTCCTGCAGGCTGAACAGCTCCTGGGCTCATGTATGTTTTAAGACTGCTCATATCCAGGGATGAAAGGGTATTGACTTGCTTGATGAGCTTTTTTCCTCAGGGAGGGGGGTTCAAGCTCTTGAGTGCCTCCCATAGGCAAAAACAGCCTGCCTCACTGACCTGCCCAGATTGGGCGAGGCTTTGGACACCACAAATGGGCTTTTGTGGTTCCACCGTATAGCATAAGTATATCCACAGGGACACCCTTTCTGCCTCCCAGTCATCGCCCCGAGTGCTAGGTGGTATGATCTTTGTTGGAATAGTGAGGATCACAGGCAACGGTGGGGTAGAGCGCAGAGAGGGGTGTACAATCTGAGCCTACAGAGGTTAAATATGTTATGATTGATGAGGTAGCTTTAATAGCGCACGTCTGGCCTCCCCTATCGATTAAGGGATGGATTATGCATGCATTTCCCCATTGTGTTGGCACAACAGATGACTTAGATTACAGTGACGGATTCGGGAAATGTGAACTCTGAGCTGATTGCTTTTCCGTTGCGTCTCAGCTGCATTATGAATGATGAAGCATGCTAGTTCTTCGGATGCTCCGAAAGCGGAGGCAAAAAAGCCTTCTGAAAGCCTGTAATAATCCTGGTGTAATATTTGGGAAATCCTATTACGAGCGTTTTTATGTGCTGAAAAAAGAAAAATAGGTAAAGACGACGACGTCCCATAAAGGCGAAAACAGATTATGGCTTAACAAGATAGATGTAGACATGTATTAGTCTTTCCTTTTCCTCCTCCTCATAATCCCCTCCCTCCGCAGTCTTGTAGAACAGGCCCTACATGTCATTTTTATATTGTATATGTAGTTGTGTCTTAAGCAGTGAAAACTAAGTGTAAGTAAGATGCTATGCCAACAACAGAAGGCAAAAATCTGTTTATTTTATCCTTTGTGAAACTTTATGCCTATTTTAAATAGCTTTATGCCTATTCAAAGTAAGTATTTGAAGGGAAGAATTTGAGCCTACCTTTGCTCTTTTTGGTGCACAGGACAGAAGAAGTTCATGTAGATGCAGACCATGTCTTAATCTGACTCCACCAATGTATGATATAGTTTTCGATTTGTTTTAGCACTATGGGCCAGAACTTTCAGACATTTCTAGCCGATCACAGAGGTGTACTGTGGTCTTGAAAAAACTGGCTGGTCATGGAGTGCAGTGGATCCTAATCCCACTCAAAAACCCTGTGGGCATATAGTAGTGATGGGTAGTTCCTGAATGATTCGTTCATTTTGAATGAATCTTTTGTATGACTCGAGAGCGATGAGTCCTCTCAGGGAGTAATTTGTTCATTCGCACATGCGCACATTTATGCAGGTGGAGTAGAAGATTAGTTCCTTTTTTGAGTCCTCTATCGGGTTTGAGTCGTTCGTTCATAATTTGAAAGACAGAAGCCAATCATATACATTTAGAGCCGGAAAAAGATTTGATTCGTTCATTTCTTGAGTTCTCAGGTTTGAGTAATCTCTCTTTACATGCTCTCACGTGATGAACGAACAACTCAAAAACCAGAAGACTTGAAAGGTGAACTAATCATGGCTACTTTCGGCTCAGACTGTGTGCATTGGTTCAGCTTATATGGGACGAACCACTCAAATTTGAAGACCTGTCAGAAGAGGTGAGCTGAGCTAATCGTAGACAAAAGACCAGGTAACCAATAAATGATTATTTTCTCTTTCTTAAAGCATTCTAGTTATGACTTGTAGTGTGATCAATGTTTGGTGTAGTTGTAGATGCATTTGGAAGCAGCTCGTAACATTTTAATAATATTTTGGCAAATTGAACGAAATGACTCGAAAAACAGATTCGTTTATCTCAATGAACGAGACTCAAAGGTCAGAGTCAGTAAAATGATCTGAACTTCCCATCACTAGCATCTAGTAACTCTTTCCAAAAACATCCTTGTTTACTTTGACACAAAATGTCAGGTCTTCCGCCTTAAGCCATGACCCAGTCTAGACATATTCAACCCCTGTGCAGCAAGATCAACCCCACAGGTCAAAGGCTGAAGGTCAAGCTCAGCAGAAAGAAGAATGATTGTGCTGATGTCACCTCAGGGTGTGTCGAGCACATCATGCAGGCGTGTGATAAGGTTATACATGCATGGGGTCGCTCTCATTTCTAGTCTTTCTTTTCATGGATGCTGATTATGAAGATTGAGTCGTTAATCCTCCTCGATGTGCGACCGTCATTGTGAACTAATATTGTAGAATGTTGCATATGAATGAAGATTTTGATTTATTGGTGCAAAGGTAAAGCTTGATGTGACAACAGTTCCTGTCATGGGGATGCAAATAAAGCATGAAGTATGGTGTGAATGTAATGAAATAACACATACATTATCCCATTAGATTCTCTGATAAGTGTTATTAAGTGATAAGCACCAAATGAGCTTTCACTCAGAGAGGGCTTTCCTTTTTTTAAGCAAAGGTTGTGGGATCTGTGTTCATTCATTATGGCTAATGCGTGTTTGTGTTTTTGTGTGGCAGTTGGAGTCAAATAGTGGGCTCAGACTGAAGCAGAAGTAGAGACTTCCCTTTCTCTCTCTTCTCTCCAGATACTCTGTTTAATTGAAATGACCCCCTGGGGTTGTAGCACTGACCGCAGCAATTAAAACTGCCATGCAGCACAGCAGAGAGAGAGAGGTCAGGATAAGGGGGGATACAGGCCACTGAGAGTGTGTGAGTGATTGTGTGTGCATGAGTGTGTGTATATAGTCCACAATCATGCTCAATCAATAAGAGCTGATGACTGTAGATAGTGGCCCTCATACTTAATATTTAAAGGGGTCAAGTGCTCTGCAACCTCCCCCCCTCCCCTCCCCCTTTTTCTGGTCCTAATTTGCATATTACCTCTTTATGGTACTGCACTAATTGTAACCTCATGCTGAGGTCTTTTTAAAGTAGAGTTAAGCTTTTTACTTTGTTAATAAAGATCAAAGTAATTATTTTTTTGAAGATATAGTAGTCAAGTTAAATAATAAATTGTGTGCTAACATGTAAAATTCACATAATGTGTTTTTATATTAATGACTGAATATAATTATATGATTGTGTTTCTACTACAAATCTCTGTTTAAAAATAATCATTAAAACATTGGCTTTCATAAATAGTTTTATTTAAAGGTTTTTGAATTTGTTCAGTAAATACATCACTACAAAGTTGAGTGAAATATTAAATCTGGAAAACAGATTTAATGAAATATAATGAAGGGCAATTTGAAGGGGGGAAAGGCATGATATTAGATCTTGATAGTCTGTTGCTCTAAATCAGGGGCATTTTAGGGACTGACAATTCATATGAGGGCCATTTTAACATTCAACTAAAAGAAAAAAGTGGAAACCTGACATAATTGATGCATGTTAGGACAACAGACATGACGTTTATATTTCAAGCATTACCTGTCACCAGTGATAATGCAAATCAGCATGTTTATTGTGTTACACATCAGCTGCTGAAATATATCTGTGGTTGCTGTGTGCATGGTCGAGTGTTAGACACACACTCAGTCATTCTTCCACAGAGTATATGCAGTCAAAACTCCAGCTTTTTGTTTCTTGTTGTACATATTGAAGGGGTAGTTTAAATAGCTATGAAAATACTCTAAATAATAGGCATAATAGTTATTATTCTGTCCCAACCATTTGTATTGTCCCAACAGCATAAGAACAGCAGAAAGCAGTTTGGGTAACTTAAGTGATTTAAATCGATTGTTAGCAAAATGATCATATTTGTTACACCACCAGCATAACGTGTGCCATGAAGAAGTGTTTGTACAACAAAATACAAGAGGTATAAAACTGATAATAATAAAACGACCCTTGAATATTTGCAAAAGTAGAGCACAGACATATATTTTAACGTTTAAATCAGCCACAGAATTAAAACACATGTGTATTACTCTCGACCATACACTGAGAGAAAATAAAAGTAAAACTAATCTGAATGCAGTACTTTAAATGTCGACTAGGTCAAAACCCGCCACCTAGTGAAAGTGGCTAGACGCGACTGCACAACAGTAATAGAGGTTAAGAAATATATGTTTTGGTGGGCTGAATCTCAATATAATCAGTTGCGAGCCGGAGGGAGGATGAGGGCAGGCCGTAAATGGCCGTTAGTTTGAGACCCCTTCTCTAAATGAAAGAACTCTCACTCACACTCTCGCTTTTAGTAATTTCAGAAGTTTGCAGCATTTCAGCTACGTCTTTTATTCATAACTAAATCACCATAAAAAAAGAGAAAACAGAATGTGCAATGAAGACCCAAGCAGATGTACAGGTATTTGATTAACAGTGACCACAGATGTTTGCTGTAATTATGCACAGGTTGTTGATAAACTTCAGAAAGTGTGTCTTTAAAACTCTGGCATATGACCATGTGTAGGATTCATCCTCCCCAGAGACATCAGTGCGTTCACTTTCTCTTCTCTTTTTCTCTGCAATGTGGCAGCAAATACAAGCATGTCTGTTTATACCAATATTCAAATTCATTTCCCAGAAGAGGCTATGGGCCTGAGAACACAAGTCCAGAAATCTTCGAGTCCAAATGAGAGGGTGACTTCATCTTAGACAACAGATGGGCTACTGCAACTCTCTTTTTTTTCCTCCTGCTATCAACCATATAGAGCCACTTACTTTCTTCATGTTTCTTCTCTGACAGTTTGAGTTGATGGGAGCTCTTGAGTCATGTACAACTGTCTCTGCTGTCAGGATACACCATACCTAGACTATGTGAACATCCATATAGTATTTCACATTTACACCAATGCATTTGAATGTATATTTGGGTAGAAAGGGGGGGAAAAGCTGTTCCACAACCTGGTAAGATGTTTACCTACTGTAGTTAGTGGGACTCATTCACTAAACATTCACAAATGTGTGTGCACAAATATGTGTGTAAAATCACAAACAGTGATTTTATATACGAAACCACACACTGAATAACCAGTCTCCCAATCTAACGCTACTATGAATATTCGGCCTGAAATAGCATGTAGGAATGACTTCAAAACAACATTAGCACTGTGAACAATGTTCTATTTAATAATCATTGGCTAATTATACGATTTCACTATTTAGAATTTGTAAACAATACTTTTCTGAAATTATATTATTAAGGAGACAGTCCGAATGTGCGAATATAAAACCAACTTTACCCCAATGCCAGTTTTGGGAAAATATTACTAAATTAATACTACGCTGGACAAAATGCATGTCTCCATACAGTTTTCTAACTGGTGATTGACATGATCTAGTGTTATATCTATCCGGTGTGGCTTTGGATGGCAGGGGAGGAATGTAAAATTTCCAAGATATTATGCTAATGCTAGCATTCTGGCAGATCACCTACTGCACCTTTAAATTCTAATGTAATATTACATATTCCACTACAAAATGGTTCACAAGAATGGATATAAATCAAATTGATCATTTTAGTTTATATTAATGCATCCATTATTGTGGTTTATTTAAAATAGTTGCATTGTTTAATTTGTATTTCTGTTCGAATCATGTAAGCAGCACTTACTTTAGAGCAAATCCGTGATTTACAATACGAGAATACTTTCATTTAAGACAAGGCAGCCCGCTAGGATTTGGAAACATCTGTAGTGCGTGCTGACATACCTGGTACAGTTATCTGCGCTCGTACTGCTGCTGCTGAGATAATTAGAGCTGTGTGATTAATGAACTGCAGGTTAATGTATAGCTATAGAACAGGATGTGGAGCTCACTTAGATTCACAGGGAGTCTCAACACAGCCATAAAACAACCCTGCTTCCTCTCGTACCACCACATGACTGATTAATGCGAGATTCATAAGGATCTCCAATTGATCATTTATAACCCAGTTCAAGAAGCCACGCTCGCTCTTTAATGATACAGGATGTTGTGGCTCACATGGACCGCACTGTGAGGTTTTAATACAGTAGTGAGCAGCGTGCCTTTTGTCTGTGGTCTCTTTTACTCATCTGTCCCTATCTAGAAGCAAATGGAAATACAGTTGGCTTCTCACTGGCCGTATGTGTGTGGATGAATCCTGACATGAGACAAAAGTAGAGGCCTCTGACCTTTTCAGAAGGGAAGATTTTCTGTGTCGTGACTTGCCTCCGACCTACACGCTGCTGGATAATCTTGACTGTTCTTAGAGCAGTGGCAGCTGTGTGGGGATGTAAAGGCAAATTCAGATGTGTCTGCAACAGTAAAATGACCTTCAAGAGTTTCCTTCCCTTTTGTTTACTACGTAAATATCTATTGTCATGATCAATAATTTAGTATTGTTTTGAGCAGTTCTAAACAGCTTTACATTACCACCAGAACTCAATATGGACCAAACTATAGTTGGAAATGACTCTGCATTGTCCATAGAAAGGTCATTTAGAGTAAAAAAAATATGGTATTTTAGATTTGTCATATTAAAACAACATTTTCACATACAAAAAAAGGTTCCATCAGGACTCACTGTGGAATGTGTTGTTGTTTTTGGGGTCAAAAAGGAACTTGGACATAGTTCTGTCCTCGTAATGCTTTCTTCATGTTTCTTCTCTGACAGTTTGAGTTGATGGGAGCTCTTGAGTCATGTACGACTGTCTCTACTCTCAGCGTACATCCATATAGTATTTCACATTTACACCAATGCATTTGAATGTATATTTGGGTATAATGGTGGGGGGGAGCTGTTCCTCAACCTAGTAAGGTGTAGTTAGTGGGACTCTTGTTAAGTACTGTTCCAAACAGATTTACATTACCACCAGAACTCAATATGGATCAAACTGTAGTTGGAAATTACTCTGCAATGTGTTTATAGAAAGGTTATTTAGAGTAAAAAAAATATGGTTCTTTAGTTTTTATTATAAAAACAACATTTTCACATACAAAAAATGGTTCCTCCAGGACTCACTGTGGAATTTGTTGTTGTTTTTGGGGTCAAAAAGGAACTTGGACATAGTTCTGTCCTCGTAATGCTTTGTGAAGCCCTGTAAAAGAAGAACCATTATCAACATATTATTTGATTAATTTCCGAACTTGAATCGTAACAAAATAATTGTTGCCATTATAATTCTTAGATTACACTAAATCCCGACAAAGTACATTTGAAGTTGTGTGTTTAACTGGAAGTGTCATCCTGCTTCATTCTCTGGTATTCTAGCCCCAGGCTCTTACTGTGACATACTGTGGGCAAGATGTTCATTTTTCACACAAGCAGCATGAGCCCCTCAGCGCCCACAGCCATACAACATGAGACGTGCGTCTCTCCAGGAATCTCTCACTGAATGACTTTATGGCCTCAAATATTCCTGATGGAAATAGTGCTGCCGGCCTCATGGACATGCAGCGGCCCCAGCTCTGATCAATAATGAATGGCCTTAGTGTGGAGCTAACAGATTGTGTGAAAGGAAAAGGGAGGGCTGCAGACAGTCCAGTGCACTGACACAGTGGGAGCTGTCACTGACCTGCCTCTCTGACAGTGGAAGAGAGAGAGAGGAAAAATTAATAAGATTAATGCTCCAATTAAGTAGGGAAGTGATAGCTGAAAGTCCTGTTGTGCTCCCGACTGCAAAGGGAGACTATGCAAGTAAAATGAAGAATGAAAGAGGACACTACGCAAGCATAACATAGAATAAAAAACAGAAGGAAAAGAACATGAAGAATGTTTGAGATGGAAGAGTGATGGAGAAAGAGATGGTAAACATTGTAGAAGGAAGTCTCTGGTCCAATAAATCAGAGCTGTCAGTATGTCTACCCATCAGGCCCGTCTGGAGAACCCTTGACATGTCTGTCCCTGCCTCATCTGTGCACTAGCTACTGTTGTTATTGTCAATTATGTTCAATTGACAGGTAATTACTGTCGTTTTAAGTGCCATCATCGTTCAGTATGAAGTAACGCGAATTCTACTGGTAATTAGTTAGGCCGACGCTTATTCTTAATTGGCAATGAACCACAGCATTGCTATAGGGCTTGTTCTAAATCAACAATGGAAGAACATCTCACGTTTATTCTCTCACGTATGTAGTAATGAGTTTCACTCTGTCTTAAGTTTTTTTTTTTTTTTTTTTTTTTTACAATATCTTGGCACGATTTGTATCTCCTAGTGGTGAAATGTCATGCAAAGCTTTGCTTGATGACTCCCATCTGCTGAAACCTCATCAGCGCTCCCATAATTCTCCCCCTCTTGCATTTTCTCCTTCTGTTTTTGTAGGCGTTTATCTAAACAGAAATTGCTTTTGTGGCTGTGTAGCGACTCAAGGCGCGAAGCACCACAGCCATATTTGATTACATTGTGACACTCTGAATATATTTAATATGCGCTAAAACATCTCTGATCCTTCTTGTATGTGACACTGTAGCATTCATTGGCTTTTATTAATCACACATATGAATCTGTGTCATCTGTATTATTATCTTTCTTGAATAAGCTTTCATATCCTCAGATCAGTGAAATTGCCTTACATAAAAAAGTTAGCTGTGGTTTCTTTTGGATATGTGGTGTTACAGTATATTGTGGTTTAGTTTTTTGCCTTGGATCTCCTGAAAATGTAATCCCTCCCTTTGCAGGAGTCGTAGTCAATTCAGATTGCCGTAATGTTTATTTAAAGCCTGTGTTATTGTAGCATTATTGTATTGTATTGCAGTTCCTTCATGAGGATATTCCCAGGGTGAGGGAAACTGTCGCAGATCAATGAACTGCTCCCAGGTCAGCGTCTGAGCTGAATGATATGTTGTTGCTTTACAATTGACTTGGCCTCTGTGTTTCACCAATGCCGACCACACATATCAATATATGGCTTTCCCCTTTGACCCAATGCAATTCAGACATCATTGTCAGGAGAATATAAGAATCTCATATCTGACAGCACGTGCAGAATAGAGCGTTGTTTTAGTTATGACAGTTGTCCACCGGTTTAGATTTTTTACTACAATGAAATTGGATGGTTTCAAAGCTTTGATTTTTTTTAAAAGGGTTAAAGTTGGTGTCACCACCTTGGCATAAACACTGAAGAAATAAAACTTCCTGCTCTTTCAACACATAGGATATTTAGATTCAATGATCCTCCGCTAAACTCCAGATGTAAACCTTTTATAATCCAGATGGGTCTTTCAGGAACAACCGTTGATTAATACTTGATATCCCCTTCTCCTTGTGAGCTGTGCGCATTATATAAACATTTTGCATACATCAGAGTCTGGCTCACTTTCAATTCATTCTTCTTACATGAGAGAGTGGGCTTGCTCTGATCAGGGGGGACAGTTTCAACAGCCCTCCCAAAAGCTCATCCATTAGAAATGTGAACTCTGGGTTGCTCAAGTGCCACAGCGCATTAAGGAGTGTTTTGACAGTCCCCGCTTACCCTTTTTAACATCCAACCCCTTCTGGGGCTATTTCAGAAAATGCCTATGTAGGCTGCACAGGGGCGCTCAGTGCTTCAGGATGTTCAGTGTGATGCCAGTGAGCTGGCATGGAGATCAGTGCCATTAGGTGATGGAGAAAACACTCTCCAGCTACAGCCAGCTGCCACACTCAGCAAATTTAGCATTGACTCAGTTTAACTTTTATAAAAAATAAATAAATAAATTAGAGAGAGAGAGAGAGAGAGAGAGAGAGAGAGAGAGAGAGAGAGAGAGAGAGAGAGAGAGAGATAGAGAGAGAGAGAGAGAGCAAAAAGTCTGGATAGTGGAAACTGCTGGAGTTCTTGCCAGGAGTTTAGATTTGATCCGTTACTGTGGAGGTGTTGAGCTAAAAGGTTTTTGACATCAATTTCAGCCACATACAGACAATTCTCATCCTTCAGGATTTCTATAGATTTATGCTGTTCGAGCAGCCTGAAAATGAATTCATTATGTTCTGCAGGATCAAAGAGAACGTGAACATTAAAGTTTTACACTTTTATCTTTCTCCAAGCATGTATAATGTTAGAATCATGCTGTTTTGTGATTGCAGACCTAGTTTTTGGGCCAAATCCATATCCTCCTAATTCCAAACATCCTTCCTTTTTCCTGGACAATGAAGCATGTGTCCCTTTGAGACTCCCCTTTTTTGGCTTGTTGCATGATGGACCTTTAAAATTGTTGCTCAGTTGCCTCAAACCACAATCTCTGGCCACGTAGGACCTTATTATCCTAGACATTGATTAATAATGCCCTGCTACATGCAAAAAAGACACACGATTGGGTGCGAGGAAAGAAAGGCAACAGAAATGTGCAGCTTTCTGATAAAAAGCAACCTTGCCTTCAGCTAATTATCCGTGGAATCCTTGTTTCCCTCCAAACAGCCAGATTCCTTCAGAGGCAGCTCCCCTGAGGATTTGCCTTATAAACGCATTGTCATATCTACACTTTAGGAGGACAGTGATAGAGAAGGAAGGGGATTTTGCGGTCAACATTGAGAAGCATTGGGGTGAACAGAAACTGTTTCTCTTGGGTCTTAAACTGATTAATGAATCTCAACCTTTAGCTTTATGCTGAGAGGAAGTACTACTAGTGGAGTCATGTTATTAACAACAAAAAAGAAGAATATGCGACTCCATCTGTAAAGAGGCTGCAGAGAGTTTTAAGTCACAGCAAAGACGAGGCAGTGCTGATTTACCTGCCAGAGTGCCGTATGCCCGGTCTGTCTCTCTCTGGCCCCTGGCACTGTTGAGCATTGATCAGATTGCATCTGTGTGCCGGGCTCAAGCAGCATCTGCTGTCTGCTCTGAACTGCCCACCCTGCCAGCCGGCTCACTCCACTCACACAGAGCCATCTCAGGGTCGAGAGCAGTAAAATGTGCACCCAGAGCGCCTGGTAATTAATGCTTCTCTCTGGCTTTATCACATTCCCGCTTGTTCTAAAATCTTGTCAAAAAGAAAGCGAACTATAAGAGAACATTATCCCATAACAGAACGTGATCGGACTGATTTATAACACACTGCAACATTGCACATTGTACAGTGGACTCCAATGTATTGATGCTGATATGTTGCTAAACTAATGTTTTATTAATAATGACCATATGGTGATAATTTAAATATACAAAGCACTGTATAACGACAAAACATAGCACATTATTACCCCTTAAAGCATACCACATATCACTTTTAGTTTCACTTTTTGTTTTACTTCACATTCTTTCAGAAGGTCATGATTCGCACTCCTTAAATATTTACTAATTATAACTTTCTTTTACATTCTTAGAAGATACAAAACACAGACGTTTTGGCACAATGCCTTTCTCAGTGCGCGACACAATCTTTTCACTCCACCCTTTTATCCCACAGTCAATCACACTACGTCATCCGTTAGACGACTACTCAATAGTTAAAAACGATCTCATTTTTCTTTCAATATACTGTAAATAACCACACAAGAAATATTTCCTCACCATTAAAAGCATTATCTCCATTGTATAGGAAAATAACATAACAATTATCGTCATTCACTTATTCATGTCTATGTCAATACAATGAAATTACGACAGTCCAAAACATTAAAAATAGATTTTCATCTCATTATTTGTATTATTATAAACTCAAAATCCATCATTCACAATGTTATAGATAAACAATACAACGTTAAAGAAACACAGAAAGGTTCAATTCCTTATTTATCTCCCAAGAATGTAAAATAAAGTTATAATAAGTGATTATTCAATGAGCGTGAATCATGACCTTCTGAATGGTATTTTACTTGATTAAAGCACCATTTGCTTCATTACTTCACATTTTGCCTTAGTTTTTTTTTCTTTCACATCTATCCTGTCATTTCTTACTCCTGTCTTCCTGCATGGTGCCCAGTGACCCTTCCTTCCAAGTCCAGATGGGATGGCCACTGAGAGATTAATGAAGCACGCTGTCCCTCGTCTGACTTTCTTCCGCTGTCTCTTCATCTGACCGCCTGTGACCAGACCCCACACCTTTAGGCCATATTGCGACTGGCTCTGTAGTCACATGCCAAAGCAATGAGTCAACGCATCATATCCTGCACTTAGTAGAGCAACGCTTCAGTTATTCTAACCATGGGGATGCAGATTGATTTGGTGTACCATGAAGATGTTAACACCTTTTACAACATAAATTAAAAATCAAACCTGTATTCTTTTTCAATAGACAACCCAAATAGCACAATTCTTGAGTAAACCGTGTAGTGAGGTTATCTTTCCTGAGCAGTTGCTAAGAGTCAACGGAGATTGGCAGATTTTCTGGCCTCTTAGTCATTAAAAGTGACTCCTGAGCCGTTTCTGTCTGTCTCCTCATGCCAGCTTGACACTTCTGTTATTGATTTAAAGGTTGGGATTTGATTTAAGGAGACAGAATGCAACAGATCCAGGTGTGCTGGTGTGCTGGAGAAAAGGTTGCACACTTGTGTTTGCGTGTATTGATCTGAATGAGCTGCTCTGTGTTGATACGGCCCTGTCTCATCTCTATTTGAAGGAAATGACAGATATGTTTGTGTCTGGCACAGTCTCTCAGTCCCTTGTGTCCTCTCTGGCATGAACTCAACCTTTGGTCAGTGATATAAAGTGTTTACAGTGTAAATGAATGCCTGTGTGTGTGTGTTTGTGTGTGTGTATGAACGTGTCCTTGCATGGTTTGTTTCTGTATATGAAATCCAACCGCACATAAACACACTAGTAAACATTATTTAAAGCGTGTTTTACAGCTCTGACCCAATCCCAGCAGTCAATAAAGAGACTGACCAGATTTATGCATAGTATATTACATTCATATAAGCTATTCAGTGGAGTGAAGAGCACAGTTTGCCTTCTCCCGCCGTAGCAATGTGTGCTACGTTAAATATAAAATGTCTTCCATTATCTGTTTATGCACATGCATGAGCTGTATCAGATATAATCTCCGGAGATCAGACCGCATAGAGTCTGCTTAGTGTCATGATTGGCTTTCATCACCGGTGTGGACACTGAGCTCAGTGTCACCGTGGTTACGCCTAGAACATAGCTGCATAACTTAATTATGGGCATTTTCACTCCATTTTCTCTGACTATTTTGAGCACTTTGAATAAAGCTAATATCCCTGCTGTTTGCTACAAGGACAGATAACCCGTTCAGGCCTGTAATGTAAGTGATTAGTTTAAATTGTGTTAAGACTTGCTGGTCGTGATGTTTTTTTTCTTCTAAAGCCTTTGAAAACAGGCCGGTTGACTTGATTTTCTTGTCCTGACTGGGTTTTAGAGGTGCATAGCTCATTTTTTTAAAGACCTTCTCTGCATGCAGACAGGGATGGGCAAAAATACATTGAAATGTATTTTAAAATAAAATACCAAGTACTTCAGTTTTACTTGTATCAAAA
Organism: Danio aesculapii; assembly: GCF_903798145.1. NCBI lineage: Eukaryota > Metazoa > Chordata > Actinopteri > Cypriniformes > Danionidae > Danio > Danio aesculapii. Next base: position 44,014,312 of record NC_079438.1, read on the forward strand.
TGATGCAGAATTTCCATCCATACTCCAAGCATTGATTAACCTCTTCAATATTAATAAATGTTCTGTTCTGATCTCAGGCCTTGGCAAATAACTGAGAAAGCACCAATCAAAGGCTACATTTGTATGATGTCATCATGTAGACTTCTTACAGTATTTTACAGTATTTTAAAAATACAAAAATACAAGACACTAAAGTATTTTAAAACAAAATATTAAGCTATTTTCATAAACCCTATCAAATACAAATGACAAAATACATATTTGAAATACTTGTATCATAAATACTGCCTATCCCTGCATGCAGACATGGAATGGGGTTGCAGTTGTTTAAAACTTAGGTAAAAATGTCAAATTATATGAGGGTGAAAGCATATCCTGCAAAGCAAAGTAAAAAATAGAAACAAAATGATGCTGAAATTTTGTGCTATTTTAACATGTGGTGCTTTATGGAATTTAGGAACATTGTTTCCTTGTTTATGTTGGAGATGTTTTTCCTATAAGATGCAATCTAATACCATATAAACTGTAACATTGAGCTGTTTTGCACCATAGTCTGTAATTAAAACTCAATTTTGAGATGAAGTCACTACTGTTTTATAGTTTAATCCAATTCTTTAGGCATTATTTTGTCAGTTTATTATCTCCAGGGTTCCTGATTTAACTGGAAGGTAACTATTGGCACAACTTCATTTAGTTGTGTTATTTTAGACGTGAACTGTGTATATTTTCTGCTCTTCTACATATTCCTTTATTTGTGGTTAACCTTCTGTTTTTGCTGCTTATGAGAAAAACTGAGGAGGGGACAAGAAAAGACTTGACCTTTTTGCATTTTTTTATTTCTCCAAATCGCAGTTGACAGGATTGAACATTTAAACGAATATTACTAATGTACACTGTCTCGCCTCTCATAAACGCTTTTCTCATGGCAAATGGTGAATAGATGAAAGCACTTAATCTGTCAGGATTTGTCAGGAGACTGGAGGAGTTATGATGTGTCAGTGGGGTTTGTCTGAGCATGTGCACCGAGACGTTTAAACATGTTCTTCCTTTCGTCTCTTCTTCTCTCCGTCTCACTGCTCTGTCACCTCCAACTCCCAGGGTAGCTCACTCCCACCTTGAGACCTCCAAAATGTACTCAGATCGAAGAAACGTGCATATTGACAAGCTTTCTTTCCAGTACCTAGTTTCGTCTTCTAACATAAGCATAAGTTCATTTATAATCAACATTCTCCACCATCTTGGATTGTTTCTCTTTGTCTTTTGTAACTTAGCTCATAGAAGTGCATTGTAGAATTTGGCCAAAGTAGGTATCTTCTAAAGCAGGAGCATAATTAATCTGTTCCTATGATCAGTTTTCTGGTTATTGGATTGGCGCTAACTCTCTTCATCCTTCATGTTCATTGACACACTCTTCTTCCCTTTCACCTCAGTGAACTGCTGCACCCTTGTGCTTAATAACCCACTGAGTTGTTTTTCCAGCCCCTGAGAGCTCTTGCCCCCCTCAGAGCTCCCACAATCCACCACGACGCCACACTGCGTTCACTTCTTCCTCTTTGAGCCCTTCTCCATGCTCTGCCTGATGCATAATGAATGCAAATTTAGTCAAACGAGATGCGCAAAAGAAGAGCCACGTGTCCCAGCATGCTTCCCTGTGCTGACTCGCTACCTGCAGGATTCATCGGTCCACAGGAGCAGCCAGACAAGCATCTGTAGGACGAGTAGTGAGAAAAGAAGAGATGCAGCTGTCTCACAGTGTGATTGGCTGCTGCAGCAGGGGGAAAAAGTCAAGGGGGTTCATTTCCAAAGGAGCTAGTCTGTTTTGTGGAGGTTTTGATTCGGCATGTCAAGTGGAGATGCTCTTTCATGCTGAATAGGATTTTGAATGGTAGGTTGAAAATAGATCACACAGTCAAGATGACACCACCTGGTTTTCAGTGTCCGCTCCAGACCCCGTCATAGCTCACAACACTAACTATTCATGATTCACACTTTGGGCTACCAGTTACGGCCAGACTAGTCTAGCTAAAGCTGCTAAATAAAGACCCAACTGTCCTCTCAGTGGAGGGAAAGTGAAACTGTGAGCTGCATATTTGATGGCATCGCCACCATCTGCTTTATTGAAATTCATCGAGAATGTTTCCACCCTGCTGAAATGCTGAGTCATTATCTCTCAGTGTCATTACACCCCGTGAGTGACAGAGCGAGACTTTTCAGGTCACGCTTACACCCATCAGGAGTGCCAAAATCACATCATAATGCCCTCACAGGGGATTATGACATCACAACATTATGTCAGTGAAGGGATTTTTTTGCCACACTTTAGCTCGGATTTACATTAACTATCAATCATCTGTTCATACTTTAGCTAAAGTGATGTGAACAGTTGTAAATTTGCTAACACCGCTAAATTTGCTAAATGAACATCCTGATGCTTAATGAATATTTAAATTAGTTATACAGTATTTTCCCCAACACTGAATATCTATTCTTTGTTGAAAACTCACCATTGGACCTGCCTCATTTTGCTTGCACATGTGATGACCATGTGGTATTTCTTCAAGTCCCCCTCCTCTTTAATATGCAATGCTAGTGACTCCTCGGGCACATCGTAGTGCTGCCATAGTATTATCACTCCCTGGAGTGAATATCTGATTAATCTGTCAGGCGATGATATAAAGAGAGCATAAATCATTTATTGATGCTTCTCTCTTAGGCACTTTTCTTTTAAATAAATGTTCACTCTTAAGCAAAACGTGACACTTCAATGCAGGTCCTTTAGGACACATTGGTGTCCACTGCCAAGCCTGTCTTTAAAACCCCATGAAATCTGGTCTCTTGCGTCTTTAGTCTCCTTCAATTATGTATGGCTATCAGTTCTTGAATCAACTATGAAAATAAAACAGCTTAAATTCATTGGCCTGATGTCACATGGTGCTGCCTAGAAAAACATCTGTTGAATGGTGTTTCCATGGAAATGACATGCTTTCAAAAATACACATTTTTGTGTGTGCGCAAGAGCCGTGTGAAAAATATATTAAATTGATGTCTGTTGAGTGGGAATATCTTTTTCTATGGCGGTGTGTCCTTCACTTGTAAAAGAATGCTTTTTTGATTAAAAGATCTTTCTTTTGAATGCACCTGTGAAAGCAATCCTTTGGCAGAGGATCAGGTTTCGTGGTTAATTATTATAACTGGTAGATAACCTTGATTTCTGATCAAACCACATAATGTGTATCTTCTTTACACTTAAACTCTTTTGATGCCCTGAATGATTTAAATTGAAATTGCTTTAGGTGCAGAGTTTGTCACAGCACATTATTTCAGAATATCAGTTACGACTGCTGTTTTGTGGTGTCTTAGTGAGCCTTAGTATTGCATAACCACATCTTTAGACTGAAGGTAGAAGGTCCAGACTCCTTTACAGCTGTTGCTGGTCAAAGAAGTAAAGTTGTAAATCAACTATTGACAAAAATGTAAAACCATTAACAGTCCTGTAAATAATAGACTAGGATATAAAACTTGTATTTTATGTGTTTTACATATTTGGACATATTTGCTGCACATTTTTGAATACTCATCAGCAGTAACTGTGTCAGTTATGATGTCATTTTTATTTTTTAAACTTCTCATATGTAGAAATAATAGGCCGTTTTGTTAAGGTTGTAAATTTTAGTTGTTTGAATGACAACTTGCATGCATAAACCCATCATGAACCATCAACCCAAAACATTTTTAGATTAAATTAACAGTTAAATTTAATTATTCTAACATTCAGTTTGATTTAATTAACATTAAGAAATACCACCAGAATAAAATGTAATATATAAAATGAATAAAATACATTGGTCTACACTAAATATCTTTCACAGAAATAATTCATACATGAACAAAACTGCGTGCAAGTCTCTTGGTGCCATTTAATTTTTGCAACTGTGCCACAAGTTTAAAGAAACAGGCATATGGTCTCTCTAACCCACGCAGTTTGCGATACATCACTGCCGGTCATCTGTGGCATCAGTAATTTGATAACAGTGAAGATCGTGGCAAACATTTACAACAGCCAGTATTTCAGATTTTAGTTGAATGCTTGAGAGAAAATCTGAAATTAAGACATTATTAGCATTGAGATGTAGAAATATTCAGCGTAATCTGTAATTGTTAAGTCTCACAGCAAGCATATTGTCCAGTTGATATTTTGTATATCAGTTCCTGTATAAAAACACAAATTTGTTCCCCAAAAACTCCCTGAAATGTAGTAATTTGTTGCTGAGGCTGCCGTCCACTTTTGTGACTCGCTCATGAATATGCATGTATTTGCTGCCCAGGAAGCTTTTTTCACGAGCGTATTGTTTGTTTAACTTTGAGTGAAGGCTAGTTACCACCTACGGTACTGGCTTCACAATGGCAGCCTGGATGAGAATCAGCGTGTTCATGAATATGCATTAACACCTGCCCACAGTGGAACTCAGGTTCAGCCATCCAGTACGGAGACAGAACTTTGGATCGGAATGATGCGGGAAGGAGAGAACGGAAAGAGGAAGGCAAATTGTTTGGTTGGAGCTTCCGTTGGGAAGCATTACAAGTTGTTTTAATCGTGCAAATAAAAGAGGAGAAAGAAACAGAGGAATGAATGCTCACTGTGAGATGTCATCTTTTATAACTGTGACTGAAACACTGTTTAATGGGTGACCATTCTCTCATCAGGGCTCTTGGTTTGACTCTGTTAATAAGCTGTGCCCCAAGGCACTCGCAAAACTCCATCAAAGCATAACACACACACACACACACACACTATGAACACTCTCAGAGATTAGTGCAGTCATTAGATAATGATGCACACATTAACTACAGTAAAGAGTGCATCCGTTAAGCAGTTAGCGTGCATGATATTTCAGCACCAAAATCTTTTCACAAATTGGCTGCTAAAACAATCTAGGCAATTAAACTGTCCCTAAATAGCTTAAAAGGTGATTTACTACAAGTATTTGTTTACCGAGACATTAAATAATAGTTATCATAAGATCTCTGTGGAAAGTCTTTGGCTCAGGCTGGAGGCAGGTGATGAAACGCTGTGTAAACCACTAGAGGCATGAGTCAGTCCGAGGCCACAGCTAAAGTGCCAGTTTTCCTCCATCACGGTGGTCCTCTGGGAATTCCCAGCTCCTGGGCACAACAGGTCAACCTCTTTCCCTAAAATATTAAAGAGCACTGAGTCCGCAGAACACTGCAGTGATTAGACTATTGAACATTCAGTGTTAGACAGAAAGGCAGGAGGGGGGTACCTCCTGCAAGAGCATCCGGCTGGTAATTAGCCCACCCTTTTTTTTCACTAGCTCATAAAATTGGACGGATGTGTGGAGTAGGAAGGGAAGGAACATGGCACAGCTCTTGAAGACTGAGCTTTAGATGAACTCTCAACAAGTGAAGGAGAGTGGGCTGCAGCTCTCGAGACGAACAATAAAGCAGCTGACAGAGCCAGGGAAAATGGCCGTTTATTGTTGCTGCACAGGTGTTTTTAAGAGCAAAATCATGTCCCAACGTCATACTTGGGTGTAAAAGAGCAGAAAAGAGACAGCATTTAGGTTCTGGCACACTCAAATCAGGTCAGTAGCCACATGTCGAGCGCAAGCATTGTGTCATGCAGACCGTCTGGGGATAGGTGAGCAAAGGCTGATTAGTATTTATTGACTGTCTGTCACGCTTGGATTGGGCTAATGCTTGTCTGTTTTGATGGGTCTGAAGTCAGCATTCATTACATTCCTACTCATGGAGACATCATCAAGACAGCATGTTTCTGCTGTGTGTGTGTGTGTGCGCGATCGTAAACCACGTTTAATGTGTCATTGTGCCACAATGGCAGCCTGATAGAAAAGCTTGCCAAGGCCACAGGTTGTATTTTGTTCCAGACTCTCTTTATACGCCATGATTTCTGGCTGACAGGAGGCATGGAAAAGAAGAAAATAGAAACATTGAGAGACGAAAGGGGAGCAGAATTACAGACAAAGAGATAGTGAGAAAGGTTTCAAGGTTCATAAGTGTTTTCCTTCACACTTCTTATCCGAGCTATTTTGCCAAGAAAACATTTCAGCAGAATGAGGTCGCCCGCTTCCTTTGTGGCACAATTGTTTTTAAGTAATACCTTGTTCTTTAAGTAATGCTTACATGTAAAAAATGTAAGCATATCTGGTTTCTCATACTCTATTATTCTTGATCATTGTAAAAATGACACAATTAACTGGGAACACATGCATCCTCATGGCAAAAGATTTCTGGAGGATGATATTGCACCCTAGTATCAAATTTGTGAGTTTTTCCATGTACAAGCCCCACTTACTTTTGTCATTGAATATCAAGGTGGAGATATCCATCACCAAAATTTCCAGAGCTTGCTACAATTTTTTTTAATGGCGAAGTCTGTTAAGAGAGTACTTAACACAATATATCAGAGAGCTCCTCCACTTCCGCAGAGCATATATTAGCATGCTAGATATACACTACCTTCAGCAGCCTTCAAGCCCATTAATCAAACCTATCCAGCCTGCTGTTCTCCTCCAGGGTGTGTACTGTGTGACGTCCTCACTGACGTCATAGGGCAGAGAGATTCTGTTCTTCTCAGAGTGCTGATTTGAGGTCAGTTTTGTAACTGTGCAGTTCATTTGTCGATAGTCATGCAGAACAGACATCATATATAGTAGACATCTAGTAAGGGGATGGAGGAGAAATAAGAGAGATATTATTAACTATATATGCTCTGTTGTATTTCCATCTCTGTATTTTTTCTTCCTGGATTCCAGGAGAATAAAAGTCAGAAAGGCCTCCACCTTCCCCACCAGCATGGTCTCTTTTTTAACAGAAAGAGAACTGTCACAGAAGAGATGAAAGGGCTGTTCCAAAACAAAGTGAGCAGCCTTGCAGCCAGCTGCCTACATAGACAGCTTCCTAACTGTTATGATACGTCATTGGTGACCTGATTTTTTTTTTTTTTTGGTGAAAGTTCTTCCTAAGAATTATGAAGTCAAAATTATGACATACCGTAAGTGGCTTTGAAGATGTTGGGATAGCTGCACAAAAGATGATTGTGGAGTAGCGTCATATTGATAGATCATGTCTGACATGACCTAGTCAGTGAGGTAGAACTTATGGAATAATACTGCAAACATAACAGAAGCAAGCTGTTTTTAATTATATTTTCCAGTCCTGAATGAACGGTTTATATTCAACATCTTCCCCAATTCATTCTAGTATTGTCATCTGAGCACTACTTTAGCATTTTAATAAATCAAGTTATCTTAGGAAGTAACATTGTTGAATTGGCTGCAGTACCTTTTGGTGAAGCGAGCCTAAAAATGATCTCCCGTGTTCTCACTGGGTTTTGGAACAGAGCAAATGTCTTTGAGCATTACTGCTCCTGCACACTCATTTTCCTCTTCCTCGTTCTCATTTCCACTCCTGTTGTGATTCTGCATCAAATAGGCCCCAATCCACAGTGACTCCTCACCGAACACAAGCACACAGACAGCGAGAGAGGAGAATGAGAGGAAAAGCCTTTGGGAGGGTCAGAAAGAAACTTTAAAGGAGAGATTAATTGCAGAGGGACTTTGCACTGTGAGTCAGATATGAGAAGTACTCCGAGCAGAATTTGGAAGCTCTTTCTCTCTCCGTCTCGCTCTCTCTAACAGCACCTCTAGCACACATACATATGCCTTGGCTCTCAGTTAGTTACTTGGTTATGAGTCAGTGATATGATCCCCCCTCCGTCTCCTTCCCATGGAGAGTACAAAATCATGCACAAACCCATATGAAAGAAGAATCACGAAGGACATCTTTATATGATTTCATTCTCATAGATGGTAAATGAAGGACATTTTTCTCAAGTCTCCTGTTTCTGAGATTTTTTTCTTCCAAGTAAAAGACGACAGCGTCTCCTCAATTTCTAAGTCTGAAATCAAGATGTCAAAGTATATTATCAATTTTTAATTTTAATTAAGTTTTATTTTATTTTAATTATTCAATCAAATCAGACGTTTCCTATCAAATTTTATCCTCAAATATTTGATAGCTTTTTACTACCATGTTTCCATTTTAATTTAGGTATTATATGCTACAAAATTAAACCCTGTTTGGTTTCTTAATAAAAAAAGCAATATGAGACCAATAATTTTTTACTTTGGAAACACCCAGCAGAGGTATCTAAAGTTGTATCACATCCTTCTTTTTCTCCTTTTGACAGAGGTCACATTCTACTGGGATAAAATACAAAAAAATCTCATCCAAGTCCATTCGTCATTGTTCCAAATAGGCTCTAATGTTTGTTTGTTTTGCTGTGAGGTTTTGCCTAATGGCCCTTGCTAATGAATGGATTTAACATTTCATTTGTAAAGCTGGCATGCATAGCTTTTTGCACTTTTCATTAGGTTTACCAAATCGCACAGATAGTCCCCCACAGAACAAACACACAATCACGTTGAGTTTTCCATGAGTTGTAATTAAATTGCTTGTTGTTGAAGGATATTCTAATGGAGTGAAGAGGTGAGGAATGGGTATCCTGATTGAATCTGAAAGGTGCTGAGGGTTGTAGTGATGCTCCACGACTCTCTCCATTTACCACCGCCAACATTAACGATCTGTCCTACAGTCAGTCTCAAGGGCTAATCATAATAATGATCAGCTATTGCTGATTGTGTTTGTGCTTCTGGTGGTTTTTATCTGTTGATTTGTGTCAAAAGATTTCAGCGAAACGATGAACACACATCAGTGCTGAGTGGCTGGTCTTCATTTGTGATGGACTGATAGATAGACACAAGGAGGAATGGCTTAGAATTGACCTTCAAGCCACATCCTACAAGGTGAAGTTGTTAATTCCCATGGAGTGCATTTCCAGAGGCTTTTCTGCACAAGAATTGTCCTTTTTGTGCAGGCCTTCATAACTTTCATTATCATGCACAAGTCGTCAGTCTTTAATATAAACCCGTTCTGCATCGACTGATTTAAGACAGTGACGGACAGTAGAAGCGTATTTTGGATTTGAAGCGTGCGCAATAATGAAGCGATCAGTCCCCAAACTGTCTGCGTTGACTCTGGGCTTGAGTGCCAGGGAATGGCTTTTGTTCATAACCAAGAGTGACGCTTTGATAATTACGATTCAGTCTTATGACGTCCCTACTGGAACGTTGACAAATGACTTATTCATGCATCTTGCCCTTGCACACCGGAGTGCATTTGCACCGGAGTCCTCGTATATTTCTGCATTGTAGTTGAAGGACATTTCAGTGATGAAGCTGTTGCAAGGAATTTGTGCAAAGATTCTTAGCATTCAGAGGAGACCGTATTACTTCTCCAGAGACCAAAACGGCGAGAGGTAGATGGAAGGAGGGAGTTGAAAAGTGCTTGTCACCCTGTGCCAAGATGTTGGGTCTCTACAGGCCTCTGGATACCTGGCTGCAGCTAGAGACTATCTTCTTTCCCTCTGTCTCTCTATCCACACCCTCCAACTCCGGTCCAGCATGCAGGCCCTTGTTGCCATGGTAACTGGCGGAGTGAGAGCCGCAGTGATGGAGGGAGAGTCGTCGGAGGGATTCAGACAGCCTCTGGAATGTGGTCTGACATCAAACACGCCAAACTCTCTCTCCTTTTCCCTCATTCTGTCCATCTTTCACCTTCTGTCTCTGAGTTTTCGGTGGATGAGCTGAAAGTGCGTTCTGCCTGCTTTAAAAACGAGATGTTTCCTATTTTTCTCTCTGTTGCTGTGAACGTTCAAACTCTCAGGGTGCTCTCCGTCTCTCTGATAGTCGGTTTGCACTTGAATTCTTTTGATGGGCACATAAGAGTGAGTAAAATCCCACCAGAAATGGTGTAAGAGCAGAATAGGGAAAATCATATCTCGCGCAGCTGTTCAAAAAAAAACATCCCTTCCTAAAAAACATTGTAGTGTAGTGGTCCTAAGTGGACCAGCAAAAGCAATGAACTTATCATCCTAATATAGGCATGAAATCATACTTGTTTACTATGAATCCTTGAATTGCAAAGTATAATGTCAGTTTCTGTTTATATCCTATAATTGTGCCTATGAGTAACTGTGTCAGCTTTGGTGCATCTGTGTCGTGAGCTTTGACAGGTCTTTAGAAGTGGCTGGGAGAAGAGCTTATTAACAGAGTCAAGCAAAGAGCCCTGATGAGTGAGTAGTCACCCATTAAACTGTGTTTTAGTCTCAGTTATAAAAGATAACACATCTCAGTGTGAGCGTTCATCCCTCTACTGCCCTCTCTCCTCTTTAAGCAGAGATGGTTCATTACTGCCTGCCTCCAACAGCCTGCCATGGAAAAAAAAATCACTATTTGAAGGAAATAAAATAGATTGAAGGAAAAAGAGAAGGGGGAGAGTGAGAACTTATGCATTAGGCTGGAGTTACACTGACACTGATTAGTCAACTCAGCTGGGATTTGATTTTACAGTTTTGAGATCACTAGGCTTGTCATTTAAAGGGTCATGAAACACCCAAACTCACGTTGCTAGAAGCACTATTAGAACACGTATATTTCACAAAAAAGTGAAAATTTATTGTTTTTGTGTTGTTTAGAGCAAATTCGTTCTTTCGGTTTGAAAAGAAATTTTGAAGCAACGTCATGGCCATGAGATCCTTGTGTAAATTCCAGCGTGGAGATTGGATGTCTGTACCCGTGGGTAAAAAATGACGTCATTGAGTTTTTAGCACATCTGTTCATTAATTTATGAGAAAGACTTGGTTTGAACCAATCAGCGCGCTTTATTGTGAATGAGATGCAACTTCATTAATATGCATGATATAGCTTCGAAGACTCCTTTTACCTGTTACAGTGTTCAGAGAGATGCCACGTTGTGTTGCCAAATGTAATTCAAATAAGTAGAAGAAGAAGAAACGTTCGATGACATGGGTCGTCAGTGTTGTGTTTAGAAATGTGCCTCAACAAAGTTTTTGTTTCAATTTCCCCGTGGTAAGAGCACACCTTGCCTGTTGACCCACGTGTGTAGATTACAGTGGTCTGCTAACACGCCACAAAAATATGTTTTTAAGGAAAATCTTTTACCTGAGAGCTTTTCGAATCTGGATATAGTGAAATCAGGTTATGCCACTCGTCTTCTTTTAAGTCACAGTTCCAGTTCGTGTTGATTTTCCTGTCTCTACGAATTTGGTAAGCATGTGATCAATGTTCTTTGTTTATGTTTATTCCGATGGCTAACATAGTTGGTATCGTCAGCAGTACTTTGTTTTTAAAGCCATAGCTTAGTCAAAATGATTTAGTTATTAAGTTTACAGTAATATCACTACAATATTATGGACTGAATGATCTACTGTAAATGCTGCTCTTCATATGTAAACATGTAAACATCTAATCAAACGATTACCGTCGTGTAGGATTTTAGCCACGTATGATTTTCGCCGCATTTTGTGACAGGATAGTCTATAAACACACTGCTGTTTATGTTTACATGTAGCATGAACAACAAAATGACAACATTTTCAGAGGAACAGCTATAAACTGACCTTTAGTAGCAATAGGAGGTGAGATGAACTGCCATCACGTTGATCGGTCGCTACTGGACCACACTCTTCATTTCTGCTGTATTTATTGCCAGTTCTTGTAGTGTTGTCAGAATAAATAGGGAGACCCTGCATGTAGGCCCATGAGTAATAACAGTGCATGTTTACCGTGTGGACAGTAATTAACCCCCTGAGTGAAAGAGATAATTTCAGTGTAATTACAATTCTGTGTAATCAATTTATTTCTGCACTCCTTTTTGCTGTGCTAAGGCAGCCAAACAAAGCCAAATGCATTGCTCACTCACTCCTAATTACAAACATATCCAATTAATTACACACAAACAGTCTTTCTCATTTGACTAGACAGACAGCGGGATAGGCACATGCACAGACAGACAGGATGACAATCAGTCCTTCTGTTATAGGGCAGATAAACACAAATACTGTAAACAGACATGTCTTGATTAAAGTCGCTGCATGTACAATACGTTTAATGTGACATTCACAAGCCCACAGATCTCTGCTGGATCTCACAGAAACCAGACATGCAGCACACACTGTGATGGATTACTAGTGTACTTCAGATGTCTTCCTAGTTCCTGCTGTTTTTCAGGCCTCCCTACTACTGAACACATAAAGAAATACATATATCTACACACAAACCCAACCACACCTTCGTGATCTTTTGGAACTTAGGATTAGACTAGATGTGGTTGTGATTGAGCAATTCAACACCGAGCAAATTTGAATTTGGCTTGAGTTTAAGGTGGTGCCTAGCTGCTCATGTGGGAAATTTAAGATGGAGATTGGCTCATTTAACAAAGGCCCTTGGTGCCTGTAATTTTCTGTCCTTTTTGTGAAAAGTATCAACAAGAATAGACTTTTTAGATGGAGTGTGCTGCATTAGCACCCTCATTTCTCTGCACCTGAACCATACCCTAATTATTCTCCAGTACATCCCTAATTCCCCTATGCAGCTTTGATAATTACCACAACTTTGAGCAAATTAAACATGATGTCCTGTGTGAATAATATCCCCTAGACACCTCTGCACCCCAGTGGCTGTATGTCCCAGTGGGAGCTGGCCATCCGTCTCATACTGCAGCTGGCTGGGACGTGGCCTGCCGGGGTCATGCGGGAACTGCATTAAAAGCTTTAACCACATATGTGCCATGTGTGCCGAAGCACTCCGACAGACCCAGCGCTGCATAAACTCACCCAGCACAAGCACTCAACCATGATGTTACACTGCTAGCAGGAATTATGTAACAAATACCACTGCAGTCTTGAGACTCACCATACATGCTTCTTTTTCGATTTTTTCCCTTTGATTCATGTGTGCTTTTTTAACTCTTTAAAGAATACATTTTCATTATATTTTTGTGCACAGTTTGGATTGTGCTCTCTTGAGGTTATCTGCTGCCCCCTAGATAAGTTTCCAAATGTTTTTATGAACTTGCAATGTAGTAATGACAGCACTTCTCAATGATCTGTCCAGTACTGATCTTAATATAAAGTTAGGTTACTATTGCCATGTTTATCTTCTCAGGCCATTCCACTAGGTAAAAATAATCACTCTGACTAATCTGTTCATTTTATTTAATCTTTTTAGTTAAAATTTTTTAAATGTTGAAACTTAATATGTAGAACTGCAACTATGATTTTAATGATAGCCATTTTAATTTCACTGTTTGTAAGGATTAAAATATGATTCAGAAGGTAGCCATCACACATTTTTGAGGAGGATCTCCTCCAATACTTAAATTGCAGTAAAGGTTAACTGTTATGCATTTACCAGCAAGAAGGTCGCTGGTTCGAGTCCTTGCTGTGCCAGTTGGTGTTTCTGTGGGGAGTTTGCATGTTCTACATGTGTTCGCATGGGTTTGCTCTGGGTGCTCCAGTTTCCGCCACTGTTCAAAGACATGCGAATTGAAGACAAGTAAATTGGATGAACTAAAAAGGCCATAGTGTATGAGTGTGTGTGTGAATGCGAGAATGTATGGGTGTTTCCCAGTACTGGGTTGTGGCTGGAAGGGCATCCGCTGCAAAAACATATGCCGGATTAGTTAATGGTTTATTCCACTGTAGCGATCCCTGATAAATAAGGGACGAAGCCAAAGGAAAATGATGAAGAACCCAAGGGATGAATGAACCCTTAATTACTAAATTTGGTTATATACATTTGGTTATATCTTGTTTAAAACTTTAAAAAAAAAATTATTCCTTTTTTATCTCTTACTTTTGTTTCTCTTCCTCCCCAAATTTCCAAATGTCTGTCGGTCTATCTCCCCCTACTTTAACCTGTTTCTGCCAAGCTTTCTGTTCATCTGTCTGTCTCTCTTGCGAGACAGTCTGCAGTTATCTCCTGAATTAATTACACCCTAAATCAGTGGCTTGGGCTTTTCTCCTGGATTTTCATTCATCCACTTTTAATCTACAGCCGAACAATTGTATTTGGATTTTAATAAAGTGTGTAAATCAGCGCTGAGCTCTCCGACTGCCCATGTCTTTTGTTTTTAAACACAAATTTGCTCATCCCTTATCTGGGCCCGTACATGTGCTAATTAAAATCATAATGATGCTATCCGACTGGAAGGTGTTAGGAAGTTAGTGCATCTGCTCTCTGCTTGTTCTTTTAGTTTTCATGTAGAGCTGACTCAGTCTTTGACTCATCAGACATGCAAGATGCAGTTATATAGAGGTGTTAATATGTCTGCATTCATCCCATCATTCATTCATTCATGCCTTCTGCATCTTTGCCAGTTCAATAGTCACTGACCCATTCTTTGTATAAAGTCGGGCCTCTGCCCTGGGGCTCTGCAATGCATACTGCGAAAAAGCAGTCACACTCGCGTTCTCTATGCCTCAGGGTTTGCAGCCGTCTCAGCCAGACGCCGACCACGAACACTGACTTCTGCCTGTCAAAGGCCCCTGTGCATTCACATTGCTCTCACACCACAAAGAAAAGGCCACAACCAAGTGCCTCTTTGTGAAGGACTCATTTTTATCACAAAAAAAGTCTCATTTCAGTTCCATTCTGAAGCGTGGCAGTTGAGGTCGGTCAAGGTTATTATCGCCTTTTGAATGAGATTATCCATGCATTCTTGCATCAGCAATCAAAGGCTCCACGACGAGATGGGAATCTTTGGAATTCTGATTCCCCATTATTTGTCAAACACTAAACAAGCCTCTCAAATGCCCCAATGAGTGGTACCTCTAAATGCGCAATAGAAAAAGCCTTTTTCCGGCCCTTATTTGAGGATGGGGTTTGTAAAGCTGTTCTAGCTTTCTTAGCAAAACGCCTTATGGGATCAAGATCGCATTGTTAAAACCATGAGGTGGACGCAAAATGTCAAAAAACATCTCCGCCCTTATCTAGCATTTCTTTGTTCAGCATGGCGTTACTGGGAGTAATATTTGAATGCTTCGAATTATTTGTTTTCCTTATAATAGGAAGCCAATGAAGCCACCCATTCAGGATATAACTACAATATTCTCATCAGACTGGTAGTGGAGTTGCATTAATCTTTAGTGATATTCTTAATTTTAATCAGAGAAATGGACATACATTTAATTCTTTTGAAGTTTTGGCGCTTAATGTTATTATTCCAGATATTCAGAAAAAAACATGTTATCTTTCAATTTAATGACTGTATACAGACCCCCAGGACCCTATGTCAGTTTTCTAAAAGAGTTTTCTGATTTTATTTCTGACTTACTAGTTAAAACTTATAAAATACTAATTGTTTGAGATTTCAACATCCAAGTAGATTACACTAATGATACGTTAGGACTCGCGTTTACAGATTTATCACAGTCCCTTGAGATAAAGCAAAACGTTGTTGGTCTAACTCACCGCTTAAAGCATACATTAGATCTAATGTAATGTCATGGAATTGAGGTCATCGATGATGATAATATATGAATTTATTATAAAATGTCTTATGTGATACAACATTGTTCTTTATTGTCTTGGCCTTATGTTTTAAAATAGTTTTAATATATGCTGTTTTAGCTTCTCAGTAAATCTTGTGTTATCATAATCACCTTCCTACTCTAATAATTGCCAGTGAAATTTAAATGTCTAGGTCCATCTATCTTTATATATTGCACATCTCATTCATAATGATTTCATAAGGTGTTTTTCATCAAAGGTCATAAATTGGGATACACTTCAGTGCTATGGGTGCCCTCCACTCCTGGTGTCTTCTGGTTGAGAATCCATCAGCTGGAAGCACAGGGTGGATCTGCTTAATAATTTACCCCACCATTTCTCTTCTTACTCACAGTTACACAGTCGACTGACGCGGAATAAAGCGCCTCATTAAAATGCTAAAGAGTTTCAGGGGTTTGTCATGGAGCAGGACTTGTCCCTATGATGCTTATAAACATTGCAGATTGGCTTGTTGGATGGTCTGAAATCAGATTTGGGTTCTTCTATATTGGTTAATATGCGTACATTGACAGGGAGAGTTTAAAGTGTTTACTGTTGATTGAATTATAATGCTTCCTAGGAGTATAGATCTTCTCATATGAGTCACTGAGAGTGTATGTGTGTGTGTGTGTGTGTTGAGTTGATTTCCCCTGAAGGTAAAACAGCATGGGTTGTTCATGTGTCAGTACATGAACATACGGTTATTTCTAATGATGTTAAAGACCCCATGAAATTGCTCAATGAGCTCAGTTTTCTGTTGCTCTCATGTGTTTTCTATTGAAACATGAGGTTTCGGTGGGAAATATTGAAGAGCTTGTCCCATAAGTCATCAATAGTTGCTGTCACTTTTTCACTGTACAGTAAAAGCCCCTTGAAATGTGGATAAATATGTTAATTTTGATTTCCCTCTGTTTTTACTTGCTGGATACTAACTGGCATTTCTGCCATTGGAAACAGGTACACTAACAAAAATGCCTAATATTGCTCTATCATCCGTCACTAGTGCCCTTTTTGAGACGAGGGATTAAGGTGTTCCTGCACAGCTGTTATTTGGCCTCCACTGCATTCAAATATCTTGAACCTCTGGGATTTTTAGAACTTGAGATCATGATGATAATGCATAAGCAGCCTGTGCACAGATGACGTGGCATAGGTCCGGTCCAGGTGTTTTGAGCACAGGTGACCTGCATGTTGAGCAGTTGGGGAGGGACTGAGGTCATGCTGACACAGCCAAGAGGAGACATGAGTGAGAGCCGACCATCTGTCTTCCCATAATAATATCAGCTATATATCTGCTGGATTCTCTCTGAGCTCCATATCTAATAGGTCTTAATGTGAGTTAACACTACAGCTCATGCATTTTAAAAATTTACTTTCTGTCGGACTGCTTGTAAATCTAAATTTAAGTGTAGTTTGTTTGGTAATTGCATTGTGTTTGGATGTATTTATTGAATTTTGACTTGGCAATGTGTATTGCCGTTCACTCTGGTCCAAGGCTGAAAGAACATATATTATAGTCCTGCTGGCATAGCAAATGTTTGTTTCAATAAATATGTCATAAAATGGTGAAAAACTATGATGCACAACTAATCTTTTTTTCCATTTTTGCTGCTTTTACATAAATGATTATTCTGTACAAACAGTGAATGTCTAAATATATTTCCAATTAGCCCTTTTGCAAATTCATGAGATAATTAAACACAATACGCTGTGCTCGCTCTGTTCATTGTGATGCTGTTAATGATGACGCCACGGAAATCTATTCATTTATTGAACATCACTGTTTTCTCAACTAATTTCATAAAAAATAGCAGAACAATTAAATAATAGTTTTAAGTCATATTCATAATTGCTAATGTGTTAATTAGTTTAGAACAGTGTTTTTCTCTACCACGTTCCTGGAGGACCACCAGCTCTGCACATTTTCCTTGTCTCCTTAACCAAACACACCTGGTTCAGATCATCAGCTCATTAGAAGAGACTGAAAGACCTGTAATGGGTGTGACAAAGAAGACATCCAAAACATGCAGTGTTGGTATTCCTCCAGGAACATGGTTGAGAAACACTGATTTAGAAAACTTTTTTTTTCTAATCATGTTTAGAAATAGTTTTTGGAAATTTAGAAACTATGGGTTGAAATTAGACAGGTTAAAAACCTGATCTTGTATCTCAGCATTGTTCAAACTAGCATTGCATTATATATAACAGTTGAGCATTACCAGAACATTCAGAGAAACATCATGGTATAGATGAGCTTCTGGACCTAAAGTGCATTCCAAGTTCATTAAGGTTTGTCTGTGTATATGCATTTACTTGGTAATGTCTAGATTGGATACGCGACCGGCCGGAAGTGCGATATGCACATCAATATAACAGCATTTTTTATGACACTGCATAACAAAATTTATATTTTTACAGTACTGTGATGGTTGGGTTTAGGCTTGGGGTGGGGGTAGGCATTAAAAAATACTATTTATTAGGTAATTTAATAGATAGCATACGTACAACACGTTACAACTGCTGTTTTTAGGTTACTGTGGCGATTGGGTTTAGGATTGGGGTAGGGGTAGACGTAATAGAATACAATAAATGGGAAATTTAATAAGTAATATAAATGATTCTTGTTAACTTCTGGCCACAACTGTATCTGATCTAGCAATAACCCATTTACTTGGCTACATTTCTGGTAGACAGTTGCCTTCGTAAAGAAAGTCAGATCTCACCAGGGAATTCTCAGATTTTTTTTTTTTCTCTGAACTTTTTGCATTTTTGAGAACCCATGTAATGAATTGACTGGAAATGCTATATGTTTTTGTGTGTGTGTGTGCGTGCGTGCGTGCATGTGTGTGTACACAGAGGCCCTGAATGAGACACACACTTTGGCAGGCTTTAGCAACACCTGCCCAACCGACTCACAAGTTCAGCATTCTCTACACAGCTTCTGTCTGTGGGTACAGGGGCGGCCCGGCCTGCCCAAGCCCTGCAGGGTTTACACTGCCCAGGCTTGTCATGTTTAAACAGCTTTATATGGGAACTCATTCAAGCTATAGGCCCTACCAGACGTTAGGAGTTGACGGAGAGTGTCAAGACTCTCACACAAGCATTCACATGCATGCCCGAGTACAAAAACATAAGAGACGTGTAAACGAGGGTGGGATGAGACCTATCATTACTGATGTTACCTCCGGGCATTCCAAGGTGGGATGTGTTAATAGTGCCCTTTATTAAACACACAGTGCCCCTGGAACGCACACGGCCCTCCAGTTGTCCAACTGCCAGCACTAATAGTTGCAAACAGCTCCAGGGCAGCTCTAATTAAATTTGCACTGCTGTTTGTAAGTTGTCAGCATCTGCTAAAACATGTAGCGTGAATTGGTCTGTGTTCACGTGTTTAGTTAAATCAGATTTTGTCAATGAAGTAAATCCCTTATTGAACTTTAAAGCTTGATATCGGATGAGAAGACCAGTGCTGAGCTACATCTCTAAGACAACTTCACAGGTTAGGGTTAGGACACAGTGCATGCATTATGCTCAGATCAAGAGAGCTGTCCAAAACAGTTAATCTAATCACCAAACATGCAAAAGTTCAATTCAATAATGAACAGTGGCCTCAATGTGTTTGATAAACAGAGCACACGTAAAGAGCATAATCTGAATTACTTAACTTCTTTATTCAAGTCACAGAAGTTTAAGATAATGTAATTTAAAGTAAAATGATGTGAATGGTGCTCTGTTCTTTGTAGTCAGGATATACACCCACACACATAAAGTATTGTACGCCATTGTGTTTGTTGTTTCCGGTTTTATTTTTTAATATCTTTATGCGCTGTTGTAAATGAGCCTGAATGACAGTATAAGAGAATATGGAGGTAGCAGGCAGATCTGAAGTCAGTTTACTAACAGTAGTTTGAAATGCGCTTAGACACAGTTGTGGGAAGGACCGTTAACTCCTTTTATTCCCAGCTGCCTTTATATCTGTTGTTTTTTTTTCCACTTCACTCTTTTCACTTTTTTTTTTTTAAACAAACAAGTGCACGGATAAAAAGCTTCCAGGAATGCTGGCAGGCAGGAGTGCTTTACAGTAATCTAACCTGAGAAAGATGAAAGCCTGCAGGGAAGCAGACCAGAGAGTAGCGTCTCTCTCTCTCTCACACACACACACACATACACACACACACACGCACTCACTCAAATGCCTGTGATGACATGAGTGCAGTAAAAAGACATGCAGAACTCACTCAAATTATTAGAGATGAACCTTTACGACATTCTCTTCTGCATCCAGAAAGCAGCAGGTCCGTACCTAATGGAGTGTACAACAGGAATGATTTTTTGAGGCCTTTGCTTCAGAGGGCTCAGAACTATTTTATTTTATTTTATTTTATTTTATTTTATTTTATTTTATTTTATTTTATTTTATTTTATTTTATTTTATTTATGACTACTTTAAAGCATTTGTCATTTTTGGATTTCATATATTACTTTATTTAGTTTATATATATATATATATATATATATATATATATATATATATATATATATATATATATATATATATATATACTTTTTTTGCATAGTATTTTTTGGTTTGCTTGATACAATTGTTATTTGCTCAGCAGAGTATATGCTGTGCATCAAAGTAGGGTTGCACCAGCTGATCATAAGTTCTTTCTTAAACTGTAACGTCCACACTAGGGGCTTAGTAAATACTAGCTAGTTTGTAACCAAATTTGTTCTCACTTCAGTTGCACCACCTGATCTTAGGACTTTTTTATATCCTACTTATGAAAGAGAAAGGAGCAGGAACAAAAACTCAGTCATAAAGAAATTCTCATTTTAATTGATGGATACAATAAACACAAAACACTTCTTGAAATAAAATCAAACTTCTTTCATAAACTGAAAAAATGTCAGATTTGGGAGGAAATTAAGGCATTATGGTCATGAGCACCTTAATGTAAACTAATCTTGCTGTCATCTCTTCTACCGTTATACATGGGGGGAGGCTGCCGTAAATATTTAGTTGGAACGTAGTGTTACGTTTAAACTAAGTTCAGTGGTGCAACACAAAAATGTAAGTTGTAAGTTAGTGTCCTCTTAAGTCACAACTAGGCTACGTTTTAATTTACACACTGCTGGTGCAACCGGCCCCAGATCCTTATCCTGAACACATGTCATTTCTATAAAAATAAAAATGAATACAGTTTTGGTTGATAAATTGATAAAAATAATAATACGTTTGATATGAGTGGCCACATTCCCTAACCACATTCCTGTTTTTCATGAACTAAAATGATGTAAAAGTAAAACTTTCTTTTAAAAAACTTTCTGAAAAGGAAGAAGAACAAGAAATGGACTCCCTGCATCACTTTTTCCATTTTCTAATTGAAACTGCATGAAAGGATTTCTTATGGCTGGTGACAGGCACAATCTCTGATCCTCTTTAGACTTGCGTCTCTGTGGGGAACAACTCATTCCCATTTCTTCCGAATTAAAGCTTTACGCTTATAGGAGCTGTCTTTCAGATTATAAACATACACACACACACACACACGCACACCTTTCTCTCTCTGTGTTTATTGCAGCATAGTTTCCCTTGTCACTCAGACTTATTGTACACAAAGACAACGCCTGCCAGGTCTCGTTCTCTGCTCTTTGATATGTCACCATGCAGAAAGTGATGAGAGAACACACGTACACTCAGATAAACTCACTCACCCACTTACTGTCACTGTCACAACTTGAAAAACAGAGGTTAATGCTGCCGGAATGATCTTACAACAGTCACAAACATGAGCAGAAATCAGAATGCATATGCTCTAATGCTTCTGTTAGTTTCATCTACAACGTTTTCCTACACCCCTTGATGCTTTGCGTGCATTATGGGAGTGTAACTTCCAACTGTAAACAATCAGTGAGATATTGTTGTTGTTTTTGAACTGGGTGCAATGAGTTTGCATTATTCTCCACACATCCAGTCCATGAATAATAACTCCAACAACCTAAGAGAATATTACGGACGTATATTGAATAACCTTATTGCAGGGAATACAAATACAAAAGTATGTAGAAGACCAAATCATAGTGAACTTGGCCACAAAATATACTTATGATATCAATGTCACATTTAAATACCGAGTGTAACATCATTAAAAAAACAAAAACAAACATACACTTCCTCAGTTTTTACTATATAGAGTACTGTATATGGATTATTTACAGCGCGACCACATTATTTGACATGGTTTGTTTCAGTTCTTTTGATTTGACTTGATTTGACAGAAAGTGCAACCCATTATTTGAAACACAGTAGTCATGCTAGTGTTGTAGCTGCTTGTTGTAAGGTGTGGTTTTACATAGTGTGTGTGATTGAGAGAGAAGGAGCGGCGGTCTCTCCCCGGGCTCATAGAGAGTGCAGATAGCTAGTGACAGAGCACTGCTGTTAAGTGCCAACACTTCTCTCAGGCAACTGAGAATCCGTGTTTCAGAGCTAACAAGGCGTAATACAACCTTCACACCTACAGACAGAGAGAAAGAGGGATGGCCTCACACATATCACCGGATGTGAATGTCCAGAGGTTGATGGAATTGGAAGAAAGTTAATAAAGCTACATATAGCCGAAGCTATAGAAGAGTTTCAGTGATCACATGACTGCCCTAGGCCTTGGAAAATACTCGAACAAAACATCAACTTTAGCTTTGTAAATGTGGAAGATGTGGTTTTCCTGAAGCTTGCATCACACAGACAGAATGAATAAGTAATAATAATTTAATCATAATTATAAAGTAATACATGAGTGTTTGAGAAGTCATGAGAAGTTTACTACTACTTCTACTACTAAGTTTACTACTACTTATCAGAAAATCTGTATTTCTTAAATACATTTAACTGGTTAATTCTTTTCTTGATTTCCTTTTTCTTGAATTTGTTAGATTTACTTATATCAAATATGCATAGTTTATATTTTATTTTTTATTTATTTAGTAGTGCAGTAGACAGCCTCATTTGCCTCCCTGGAAGAGCAAACTCCACTCCTGCTATTTATGTATATTAATATAGCTTCTAGCAATGTCAATATAAACATATATCTAATAAATCACTTGTTTGTTTACTTTCAAATATAAATATATGTACATGTCTGAATGAGTTATGTCAACATAATATGCATTAGCTAATGAGAGTTAATTAAAAAATGATGTTTGCTAATGGCATAAATTAAGGAATTGATTCATTTGACGAGTGTTAGCTTTTAAAAAGTTTTGAATCCAGTCGATGTCAGGTGAATGTTGTGTAAGTCATGTTTTATGTCCTCTATTATTCACCAGAGAGCATTCTCACAGAACTGTCCATGAATTATGGTAATTTTGTTTATTGCACGAATGTTAGATTGGTTTTATGTGCGTTTGAGCATCTTTGTTGTAAGTTGACAACATTTCCACACTGTAAAACCCCAAAAGTTAAAGTAACTCAAACCACTTGAGGAAACCAATTGCAACAAACCATTTAAGTTTAAAAACTAATCCTAATGAGTACTGTGAACTTAATCCATTTGAGTAAACGAAGCAATTTGAGCACAGTAAAACCCAATAAATGAAGAGAACTCAAACCAACTGAGTACTGACAAACTCAATAAGTTAAGTCAACTCAAACCGTTTGAGGAAACCGATTGCTACAAACAAGTCTGAGTTTAAAAAAACTAATCTATATGAGTACTGTGAACTTACTCCATTTAAGTTGAAGTAATGAGGTATTTAATTAACTCATTACCTTCAACACTGAGTTCAAAACTCTTTTCAGTTAAGTATAATTAACTATCAGTACATTTTAAGTTAACTACACTCATTTCATTTGATAAAGTTGACTGTTGTGTAGATATGAAAATACCAGTATGTTTATATAACCTTTTTAGTTTTTTTACATGTCTGTCACATCAACAAACACAGTAAAAGGAGCTCCATGTAAAAGTATTATCCATTTTTATCCCATGTAAACATATTCTAAAATAACATTCATTTGTAACCGTTTTAAGACAATTTGAAGTCACATTTAAAAATATGAAATGAGAGATCTATGTTTTTATTAGGAATTTAAACACAAGAAGAATTCTAGAGTGAACTGCTCCTAAGAGAGACTTTTACCATAGAGTAGGGCAGCGAATATGATTGGATGGTGGTGACCAATCAACCTACAGTCATTTTAAATAATTCTCAATTTTTGTGGCCAGTTACACACTAATCCAGAATCAGTTCACCCCACTGTCTCTCTCTCTCTCTGTCCCACTGTGTGTGTGTTTTAGCAAGACAGAAGTGAGAAAGAGAGAGAGGCAGACTTCGGGGCTTTAGGGACGGCTCAGTGGTAACTGGATCAGCGATCGGGTTCTGGTCTGATGACTGTTTCTCGTCTGGCCTCGGCTCTTCATGCATTATTCACACCTTTAAGGACTGTTTTCACTCATCCCGCTTTCATCCTCCCTTTCACCCCTCTCTCCGCTCCCTGAAAGGATAAAGAGTGCTGTCACACTCCTGACTTCGTCTGACATTTTCTATTTCGAAATATCTGCTTCATTCGTACTGATAAGCAGGCGTTTCTCATCCAATGGCACTTTTAGCCAACTTAAACTTCACCGGGAAGATTTGCGAGCTGAAGAATCTCATTATTGCTTCTGTAAATAATTGTCAACATATTTTTGTCATTACTTCAATAATGTATTCACTCAAATACAATGAAACTAGTCTTAGTGTTATTTATTATACATGCTATATTTATTTATTAGGTATTACTCAAGACTAAAAAAGTCTTGCTCTTTTTCACGAGAAATATTGATTCATCATAATGCATGCGCTGCGATGTAATTTTAACTTCTTGGCGGCCCCCTTGTGAAACTCCAAACTTTTTGTTTGTAGTCTAGATGCATCATTCAATTCTGAAGCAATGTATTTATCAGACTTTCACTGGCAGACGCACGCAATCTTTACCTGTTCCATATTTCTGCTTCTCTGTCCCATTGGCATGCTAGCTGCTGTGAATGGAGTGACATTATGTCTGTTTCAGCTCTGCCGTTGTGAGGCTAATTGAGGGGTTTGCGTACGAGAGAGGAATCAGACCTGTTGTTTTAGCTGTCGGAGCATCTATCATTTGCTGAAGTGCCGCATAAAGCTCAGACAGGAGAAAGTGTCAAGTGTGTGTATGTGGTACGACAGAGAGACTGACACACACTCTGCAGGAGTCTATCAGAATCGCTATTTCAGTTAATCAGCCCACAGGTATCAACTGCGTGTGAATGCATCCTTGAATCCCTCCATGGGAACAGTTCAGGTGCCCTACTAGTATAGCATTTCAAATGACATTTATAATGCATTTAAAGTAGAAAGCGCAACTTTGCACCAAGTAGATACTGTCATACTTTCTTTTCTAGTAATGTTCACACTTGACGAGTTTGGTGAATGTTAAACTAACTCTGATGTTATAAGTATGACCACCAAAAGTGAACCTAGACAGTGCAAGCAAAACCCACCAACATGTTTAGGCTGTGAATTAAGTATTTATTACATTTTAAAGCACATTTTAACACAGTGAAATGTATTACATTGTGTTGAAAATAATAATAATAATTAAAAAATATATATTTTATTTTGAGTTGATGGACATTTCCTCAATTATAGAGAATTGAATGCTGTTTACCTGCTGCTGTAGAAGCAATTTGAACAGTCCCAAAACCCCTAGCAGCCTAAACAATGGCCTCCTTTTACTGCCAAAGACCATAGATCCCTGAGAAAGAAATGTCTCTATGTAACTCTATCAGCATCTGGTCTACCACAGCCTCGGCCTGCCAGACACTACAGACCGACAGAAAGGGAATTATTGTTACAGGATAGCTTTGTTTGTCACTCAATCGTTTGGGTGTATTTCAGATTGCATTTTGTGAGCTTTCAATAATGCCAGTCACCCGTTACCACATTGTGCTCACCCATACACCACTGTTCAAGGGTTTAGGTTTGGTACGATATATCATTTGATAAATCTCTATATATCTAACATAATTTAACCTTTTAAGGAATCATTTGCTCTTTTTCTTTCCCAGTTCCTCTCACTTCAAAGCCATCAAAATTCTCATCCACCATGTGTCTCATATCCAGTTCCAAAAACTCTCACAGGTGCGCAAATCACACACTTTCCACATACTCCCTTATTCTCCCCTTCTGTTTTAATGTGCATCTTCTTCATGGTAAATGTTGCTTTACCGAAATACATTTGTTCATTTTGTTGTTGGCTTATTCACGATATGTAGCCAGTATCAAGCTCTGTTTGTTCTGACAGTGATGGACATGCAGAGACAATTCTAGTATTAGAGGGATCTTGTGAGCTTTCTTTACAAGTGACTTCTTTGAGCTGTGTTGCAGCTCATTTGCAGAAATGTAAACCTTTACTGGACAAACAAATGTAACATCGCCATTGGGTGCTGAAGTTTGAATACCCTTGAACCTTACCACACATTCAGCCCTATGTTTCGAAGTGTGTGTGTGTGTGTGTGTGTGTTTGTGTGTGGCCACTGGGCGTGTGTGTGCGAATAAGATAAAATAGGAAGAGTGCAGAAATAATTGTTTTTATTTCCCAGCTGGAAAAATAGAACTGATGGAAAATAGGGTTGTCTCCTTTCTGCAGGTATTTGTTTCAGATAAATTACTTCATTTGAAAATTCCAGCGACGCCCCGTCTCTCTCTCCACCCTGCAGTGACTATAATGAGGAGCTGGAGCGAGAGAAAGAGCTGTATTAAATAATGAATGGCCGTATTGACGGCTGAAAATAATACATGGTGAAAACGATAATAGTAGAAGGTTTTTAAAGATGTATGCTAAATGAAAAAAATGAGTTTCTCACGTTAGGTACTGCTAAGGGTTTTTTTTTTTAGTTAACCAAATGGATTAAAGTCAACATGAAATGTCATTCACAGCCAGCTTTTCTACAATGGAACGCACTTTTGATTTTAAAGTGACATTTGATTCAATACATGGGAACTGGAATTGGTAATAATAGTCATATTGTACATTGTAACTATTTTCCAAATCTCTGCTGGCTGGTTGATCTTTAGAAAATATTTACCCAAAACTGAAAATACTGTCATTTGAGTTATGTTTTTGGTTATTTAGACTTTTTTTTAATCTTTTTAGACTTTTTTATCAGCAAAATATCTTTACTTTGGGAGTTAAAAATGAGTTTTCCATGTTGGGTACAGCCAAGGTTTTTTTTTACTTAACCAAATGGATTAGTCAACATGAAATGTCATTCACAACCAGCTCTTCTACAGTGTAACACACTTCTAATTTAGGATCGACATTTGATTCAATACATGGGAACTGGAATAGTTTGAATTGTGAAAAATTGGTATTATTGTATAATAATAGTCAAATTGTACATTGTAACTATTTCCCCAAGTTCTACCGGCTGGTTGATCTTAAGAAAATGTTTACTCAAAACTTAAACCAGGCCACTTAAGGTACTTTAATGCACACTTCTGGATTTGCCTTAAATTAGAAATCTTTTGGAGATCAGTATTTGATACCCTTTCTGTTGTGCTTCAATATAGATTTAGAGCTGGAACCTCTTGTAGCATTATTTGGAATTGCCCCAGAAGACTCTGTTTCTTTGTGTTTCAAAGTGTAAGATTCTTGCCTTCTCTTCTTTATTAGCATGCAGAGCAATTCTGCTCAAATACAAAGATCGCCTTTTACCCACCTTTATTCAATGGACCAGAGAGATGATGTCTTGTCTTTATCTTGAAAAAATAGATACTGTTTAAAAGGATCGGGTAAACAATTTTAAAACATATGGCACCCCTTTATTGATAATGTTGACCATATTAATTAATACCCTACAAATATATTTGTATATAAATTATTATAACTTTTATTGTATTTTAGTTTGGTTGTTGTTGTTATTATTATCATTATTAACATTGCATTGAGGTTTTGTGAAGTCATATGACTAGTCAATCAGTCTGAAATTTACACACGGTTGCTTTTAAATTTCACAAATAGTTAAAAAAATGAATAAAAAACAGAATTAAACATGATTTTCTAAGGTAAATGTATTCTTGTAAAACATGAATAATCTTTGTTTTATTTACACCTTCCAAAACATGAGTTTATTCAACAAAGAGCATTACTGAAGAAACAACATGTTTGTGCTGTGTTTGTCTTTCTGATGGATGTGGAGGAGTCTGAGAGTGTGTGCTGGTCAAGCATTCGACCGAAGAGCCACAGTCAGATGTCTGGCTCTCAAAATAAGGGCGAAAGTAAAAAGATCCAGCGCTACTTAGAGCAGCCACAGGCCGGGAGGCCTTCTCTCAGACTGAATACACAGAGAATGAAGGCTCTCTGAAATAAGAGGGAGAGAGAGGCTGAAAGAGGGATAGAGCAGAAAATGGAGAAGAAACTGCATGCGGCCCAGAGGTCACATCTAACCTCAGATTAAACCAGGAACACCCAGTGGGAGAGGATGAGAGAGATGAGTATGGAGAGACGGAAAGAGGAATACGCTGGAAATTGATGCACAAGGCAGGTTTAAGAGCAAAAGAGATGGCAAAATCTTCAGTGATGTGGGGAAAGAGCAAGAAAATGGAAACGGGAAAGAGAGAATTGTAGAAGAGTGGGCCAGAGGAAGAAGTATGGGTGATAAAAGTAGAGAGGAGGAGGTGAAAGATAGACGGATGAAAGGTCAGACTCGGTGACACCCTAGAGAGAGAGTGAGAGGGGAGTCCTGTCTGTCACACAGGAGGAGAGAAGAGCCGCCCTGCAGACACCCGTCCCCTTTACATGCATACACACACATGACTCTGACATGCCAGAATAGCCTCAATTCTGCTGGGAAGTTTATTTTGCTTAATGTATTCCTCCCCAGTATTATATTTAAACACCTTATTTCATAATATTTTTTACATATGACACAAATGAGATGTTTTCATGTATTTAACCACTAGAAATATCAAAATTAACTGAGTAATACATCTCTTATATGATGAGCATTTTTTGTTGTTGCATTTTTTAAATGTTTTTTGAACAAACAATTGTCATAAAATAACAAAAATAAAATTGTGATTATTAAGGCTGTGTGATTGCCATCTGTGTGTGATAGTCTTACTAGCCAATTGAGTGAGCACACTTTCGTTCTACCCAATCAGAATTGCGCAACCGATCTATGCGGAATGCCCACAATAAAAAAGGAACAAACAGAAAAGCGCTTACGAGCGGGATGATGGCATTTGCTGCTTCAGAAGCATTAATAGACTAATTAATATCAAATAAAAACAGGACATCAGTAATATGCGAATATTTTGATTTCAAAGTCAGACTGAACAAAAACAGGTAATTTGTAAGAATTGTTGAGGAAATACAACAACCAGCACCTAAAAAAGCACCACAGGCAGCTATATGAGGAGTGTCTTGCTAAAAAGTCAACTGAAAATATTGCTAGTGACACTCAATCTAGTAGCAAGCAACAGCAAAGTACAATTTCAGAGTTGTTTCAGCCATGTTAGTTTGCTGAGTGTTCTGTATTTTATTTTTATTATCTATTTCATTATTATTATTATTATTGTTTGTATAATAAGTTACACTATCTTCCTAATTTAAGTTCAACTTGTTTACAGGCAGGTAATGTCATTTCTGTTTGTGTTCACTGTTTGCTCTAGAGAAAAATGAGTGTTTTATTTCTGAATACTTAAACAAATTTGAATAAATATTGTAAGTTAATATCTTTTCAGTTCCTTTTTTAACTTGAACTCACTGCATTTTAGCAGTAGGAAGCTGTGATACAGATTATATTCAGCTGAAGCTTGACTACAAGATTAAATCGCAAATCAAATCGAAATCACAATCACAATCTGTCAAAAATAATCGCAGCTAGACATTAGATATGTTGTTAATAAAAAATACAAAATAGGTTCAAGCATTGAAGTATAAGCATTTAGATAAAAAAAGTATAATTAATTAAAGTGTCAAACATTTGTCCCATAGTATAAACATGCAGCATCACAGACTGGTTTTCCAATTTTAGTCCCTCATTTGCGTATGTCTCCTCTAGTAGGCCTGTGGACAGACTGCAGAGAAGAGACATGTGATGGACGTGCTCACATTCCCTCAGCAGACTCCCATGGGTTATATCTCCCTCTCTCTTTCTCTCCCTCTGTGAGGGGTTTTTAACAGTTAGAGCAGTGTGATCCCAGCTCTCCTCTCTGCGGGACTGCAGGGTAAGAGAGGTGACAGAGAAACTTTCGGCCTGCTAATATCGCTTCCATCCTCCCCGCAGCCAGTGCAAGGCCTGCATATAAAACATACCTTCCTCAAGCAGAACGGGGACATTTTTACATTTCCGACATCGCTAAAGGAGGAATGTATGCTGAGATTTCAAAGTTCATGCAAACCGACTGAGAGTTCAATGCAATTACATAAAGGTTAACTGCATTACGAGCAGGGAAACAATGACTTAAATTGTGTTCCTAAATTGTGTATTCATGTCCTACAGTGTGTTATGGAGCGTTAAATGAGAAAATGAATGTAAAAGTTTTTAAGCCAATTTAAGTTCAGTCTATGTTTGTCTTGAGCTGGTGTGTTTAAAAGCTTTAAGCTTATTTGAAGGCCTGTTGTTGAAGAGTAAAGTTAATTTGGCTGGCGATGACATTGCCGCAATCAGAGTGTCAGAGAAGGTTTGTGCCGCGCTGTTAGAGCCCTGGTAATTAAAATCCTGCCGCGGTACCGATCCGCTGATTGCGAAGAAGAAACCGGAGGGACAAACGGATCAGGAAATCTGATTAGGTCTCTCCTCCGCAGGGTTCTGCCTGTGAGCTCCCTGAGACACCGGGGCCTGGCTTTGTACACGCATGCACGCACACGTGTTTTGCGGATCAGAGCTTTTCAACAACCTCAATCTCATAACCCGGCAACCAAAACAAAGCCTTTCTCTCTTGTGAACATGGCGGCTTGCTGGGCGCGACGTGTTTAGCGCTGAACAGGTCCATGTCTCGTTGACTCGTTAGGGATGGAAATGCCATATTAAAAGACCAGTTGCTTGGCTGCAGTGCTAGCTGATTATGAAGCTGTTGGATGGTTTTGGTGTGTTTTATTGGCCAGCAGAATCCTTTTTTATGTCTTTGGACTTATATTTTTGTGCTTGCCAGTGATTGTTCATCACCTTTGGCATTGTTTGCATGATCTATCAATGTCTTTTTAGCATCAGGACTCTCAACATTAGTTTGGAGATGGCAATAGTGCCCGATTCCAGTTGAAGCAATTGTTCATTAAGATTCCTCCCCACTGTCCTGTTCATTTGTGCATTTGTCTTTCTTGGACGACCAGCCCTTTTGGGGGACTTAAATACTTTAGTGATATTTAAAGAAGCAATATTTTAGAAACAACCGATTTTAAAATAACCAACTTTCTTGCGATGGTTGAAACGGTCATCCCTTAAACCTTTATCAGGACAACCTGCTGTCTGAGCTTTACTTTAAAACTTAAAGGTAATCACTTTAGACTGGCTAAATCGAGTGTTCGTTTACATTTGAATACTGTGCTTTGGAATATATCTTGAAAATTGTAGGTAAAATGCAAGTAAATACATACATGGTCATACAATTTGTTTCTGGTAAATGGTATAAGCAAATGGGTAAAATGTAGTGGTTTGAAAGATAGTGGCAAAATATAAGGATTTAAAATGACAGTTTATTAGCATTTTGAGGCTGCACTGTGATTCTTACATAAACAGGACGCTGTCAGAAACAGGACCACAGGCCCTAGTGAATTGAATTTGTTATCTGCAGCCTAGAGACACTGACCACCAAAGTCTTTATTCTCCACTGAAATCTTCTCATTTTTTATTGCTTAATTCGTGGTGCTCACCGTGACGGCAGACAATGGCTTTCAGGACATGATCGTCTTTAATCCCCCAGCTTAGTGTCAACCCATTCAAGCTCCTTTGCAAAACCAGTCGCCTTCAGCTAAGTATCGATGCTGCAAAATGGGAATTTGCGATTTTCTTTTAGCGCTGATTGACATTAAGAGACTTCCCAGTCCACCCACTCTTGCTGTTTACTACAGCACACTCCAGCTCAGCCAATGGAGGCTCTGAAAAACAAAGTAAACCGTTGGTTCCACTTTGCTTGACTATAGCAGGCTTGAACACGTCAAGATCTCCTGGTGCGTTAAGAGTGCTGATGCGCAGGTTCTATCTCAAACTCTCCCAGGGGATTTGGCTCAAAAAACAGAAAACAATCGCTCAACGGCTTGACATCAAGTCACTGACGGTAGCGAGGCCGATCTGCTTACAGTTGTCGACACGTGCAGCTCTATTTTTGTTATAGTGGAGGTTTAAATGTCACAGATCAATATCTGTGCATCAGAGTAGCTCTTGCTTCTAAAGAATCTCTCAAGGGAGCGTCAGCACACCGCCTTAATCGTAGTGGCCTTCACCCAACACTGCCTGGTGTCTGGTGTCCCACGAGCTTTGAGGCTGGAAGTGTTTGTACTGTCAGATGTGCACCTTTGCAGCCGATGCTGCTCTTTTGAAGTTATTTGTAGTTTTCTTTTGTCGTAGCTCTTCAGTGACTCTGTGTCACTTCAAAACTTTGTTCTATATCAGTGTTAGACTGTTCTGACTGAGCTGTAATGTGATGGCCAACCTGAAATATGTCGAACAGACTTGAATGTTGTGTGTATTCGTGGCATTCCTGTTCCCCTCACAAAATAAGAGTGTGGGCTATCTTACATTTTGATGGCAACAGAAGGAACACCTCCCAAACGACTGCAGATTTGGGAAGAAAATCTCACAGAAAGATCACAAGATGGCAAGCTTTTGCCAAGGTTAAATTTAGGGTTTGTGATGACGCTCCTTTTCCTGTGCAAAATGCTTTAGTTCACAGCAAGCTTTAGCAAGCAACGGTGCAAAAGTAAAGCGTTCTCTTGAGATGCGTGATTATGCAGATTGTTCTGAAGTCAATACCAATAGCTAGATGGAGAAGGAGAATTTGAAAGGGCAGCCATGACTAATCGAGTAACACACAAAGTGAAGTTTAAAGGATTTTGATTGAGTCAGGATTGCATTATAACAAATTCTCTTGTCAATTTTCCATGTGATGCAGTAAAAGGTATGACAGTGGGAAATCAAATAAATGAATTTTTCTTTTTTTTTCAAATACCAGGATATGAAACAATATTTCAATGAATAAATTAAATAAATGAATGAATTAATAAAAAAAAAAAACTAATTTACTCCCAGGGCCATTTATATCAAAGTTGATATTTAGCCACACCATGTTGGTGTTTTGAAACATCTAATTGTTTCGAGGTGGGTTGTAGCCCAATGCTCAACCCCACACCTGGAGGACCAGGACATACACACACATACACTACGGACAATTTAGCTAACCCAAATTACCTATAGCGCATGTCTTTGGACTTGTGGGGGAAACGAGAGCACTCGGAGGAAACCCACGAGAACACAGGGAGGACATGCAAACTCCACACTGAAATGCCAACTGACCCACCCAGGGCTCAAATCAGTGCTACCCACTGTGCCACCCTAATTTAAAAATACAGTATTAATAATTTATATTATAAAAATAAAACATTTTATTTAACATTGTTTTATTAATTATAGTGTTTATTATTTTTAGTTTAGTCACTATATTGATATAATTTGATATAAAGATTTGTCCAGTGTCAGAGTTTTGAAAATATAAAAAAGTCAGACAGCTGGAGGGTAAAAATAAGGCTTTCTGTGCCAAGTTATACTAAACTGCAAGTGGTTAGTAAAAAAAGTTATGGGTTCATCCCACAGTTTTTCCCTTAGTGGATTCATCCCACAGTTTTTGAGAAACTACTCTCTGCACCATCAATCTTAATCTATAGTCATACTGCTGGCCTGATGGCAGGGCTTAAGATGAAGTTGTTTTGAGCCAGAGGAAATTGCAGTTTCCATGGATGCTGAGTAGAGTCCTGCCCACATTATGAAGCTGCAGAGCTCTTGTTGTTATGGCTTCCTTCATCATCTCTTTCTGTTTGCTGTTAGCTTATCAGAACTTTACTTAAGTCGAACTGTCATTCCCTATTACACTGCCCTGTAAAAGTGTGATGCTCTAACCCACACTTTACATCAAGAGTTACAAACTAGCAAGACTGTGTCATGAAAGTCATCATCTTTTTTATTTTTAAACTTTATGCTGTATTGATAGCAGCAACTATGCATTCTACCACACTAATAGCTTGCTGTTTAAACTCACATACTGCACTTCATGACTAGTCTCTGTTGTTACAGTCCATGGCCACTAGGTGGATGTTTTGAGATTGTGGAGTGGTGTGTTCAGACACCACAGATTCTACAGAACACCATACAGAACCACAGTACAGCTGAAATGTACAGGTTTATGTTTACTCCACAGTTAATTTGTTTATTTTGAGAACATACAGATTGTAATTAATCATAAATGTAATGCAATCCATATTTATTTCTCTCTCCCTCTCTCTTAAAATCAGAAATATTATAAAAACACAGAGAAAGTATAGCAGAAGGTGAGAAAACAGCAACTGTTCAAATGGTGTCAGAGTTATGGCTTTGAACTGAAATTAAATCCAAATGATTGGGTGATAGACAGATTAGCGGTGTAATCCAATCAGGACTTAAGGAATATAATCCATTTTATTGATATTGAAATGAAAGGGAGAAAATTGATGTTTTGTTCAAGGCTTAGGAATTTAAAATAATAAAAATCAAACTCATTAAACTGGTATTAATCCCACATTAATAACACCAGATGTACTGCTTGCGTTCAACAGTATGTATCAGCATGCTGATTTAGCTATGCTTTATTTTTCTTCTATCTGTGATCAGATACTTTACCTCTATGCTAACGCTAACCAATATGCTAATAGTCGTCCCCTGTGGCTAATTTGTTTAGCCACAGTTGTGATAATGTCCATCCGCTTCTCTCTGTCCCTCTAGTGATCTGTCGGGCCACTCCCTGGGGGACCGACTGGGGCTTCACAAGACCTCCTGCAGTTTATTCTTCCTCTGTCCACATGCTGCCATCCCAAACACTGCAGCTCTTCCTGGCTGAAACTCAATCCTGGCCAAATTAACCATCCCTTGATCGGGGAGATTAGATAACCTTTGTGCTGAATAAGGCTTTGGCTCGTGTAAAAGGTTTTTGCTTTCTTCCGCCTCTTTACTTTGTTCTCTTCTTTTGTTCGACTTCTTTTTCATTTTTGTTTGTGACCCTCAGCTAACAGGACAAAAAAGTGAGCGCAAAGCCAAAGGGAACACTTGAAACATCACTGACACTCAGCCAGGGGACTTTTGAAGTGGTGGCTTAAAATTATTTTAGAAGTCTCCTGAGGTAAGATGATCTTACGTTGACAGGACTTGCCGTCTGATGGGAGTCCAGGCCATAAACGCAGCGATAAAGTGGCTTATTCTGATGGGAATGGACTTGATACCTCCTAAACTGTTTAGAGTCAAAAAGGGAAAGGAAATTGATGATTCATTCTGTGGTAATGGGTTATCAGGTGCATTGTAATGTTTAATGGCAGGTATAAAGACTTAAGTTCTCACAGGGCCCTTTAGTGAGTGTTTGGTTGGAAGATGAAATCTAGAGGGAGGATAGGGTTATATCGAGACAAGAACAGAGTGTGTGTGTGCACTTCTGTGTCAGCAACAACAGATGTTCAGATATAGTCATGAGACTTCCATCACTGTGGTCCAACTGTGTGAGGATGTTACAGCTCTCTGCTGAACGCAATTTATGGGATGTAACGTCCCCTACAGCTGTCTAACAACTTAACAACTCTTCCCCTCTGCTTTATTCCATTTCACGCTTTTGTAAGGTATTAACGGTCGAGTAACAATGTCTTTATGTTCTCTTTCCTTTCAGATTCGGGTAGATGGACCAACCTCTGGTGCTTTACAGTATGAAACAATCCAGGTGGTCGACAATGGACCAATCCTACGAGACATGGCATTTTCATCTGATCAGCACTTCTTGTATGTGATGTCGGAATCACAGGTGAGTCACCACTACCGTTTGCCCAGAATCCATCATGATTCACTCGGGAAGCACATGAGTGAGAGCTAAAATTATACCTCAATTTAGGGGTTTCACTTACTGTAATTCAATCTGAAAGGTCCACTTGGACAGCCACAGAGAAGGTGGAAAATTTTGCATTCTGAAAAAGTGACAGATTTGTGGATTACATTTTGAAACACTGTGTGTCCAAAACATACACACCATTTACACATCAGGATATGTTGGCTCAAAATGGTTTAATGTGTGTAATGGAATAGATTTGGCTCCGTCCTGGATCTTTTAAGCACTACTGAAGCTTGTAAATCTCAAATTCAGAAAAACACTGCATGCACTTAGTGCTGTAAAAACACCCTTACTCAGATAACCTGTCATCGGGCTTTCATTTCTTGTGACATAAATCATGCCTTTTGTATTACTCAAACTGAGTGTTTTATGCCAACATTCATCATTTGGTGGAAGGTATCATGTCTGCTGCATGAAGCAAAATAACACTTAAAGGCTCTTGAGGTGACTTAAGTCTTTTAAACTTTGACCTCTGACCCTAGCTGTAGTTCCCCACTTATTTCTTTAACCTTGAACACTCTTGACTCGATTTAGCATTAACATTTAAGGCTTCCAGTCCTGTTTTGCTCTCTCTCACACTCGAGGTATTAGCAGTACTTTTTTTTAAATATCATGGCTAATTCAAGATGACATGTTTACACACAAATCCTTTTACTTCAGCATAAAGTTGCTGTAATGCCACACTCAGGCCAGAAAGCAGACACTCAGTGTCTGTGTCCAATGTCAAGATTTAGAGAAATGACTATAAATCTTAAATGTCATTCAGTGAATTTCACTTCACTAGCAGTTAGAGTCAGTGAAAAGCATCCTGAGATTTAAGCCACAGCTCATGTATAGCTAGCTGATCACATTGACTGGACACAGCCTATACTGTACATCACCTAGTCTGTGAAAGTTTGGACTCTAAAAAAAACGAATCTAAAGATAAACCAAGAGAAAGATGTTTGTTTTGAAAGTGACTTCTCCATGAGTCTAAACATCACTACACTATTGGCAACTGGACCTTTTATCCTGTAAAGTTTTAATGAAAAATGACTGCACCTTTATTCTTATTACAGAACTCAATATTTACTACATCTTGGAGATTGATACAGATGTTAAACTTGAGTCTCTAGGCTGTTAAGGTCACCCTCACCAACTTTAGCTATGTTGTAAACATCATTTAAGACCATTTGAAAGTGTGGTTTCAAAACTAGGCCATGATCATCGACTCAAGTCTTATGGGAAAGGAGAGAGATGGTGTTTTCTTTGACGTGAATAAATATCAGAGCTGGACCTGTGGTGTTCTGCCAGTGAATAATCTCACCCTGTCGCAATTAGCCTATTAGCCCAGTTAGAGTTGTCGTCTGGTTTCTGTTTAGTCCAAACATCAGGGGATCACGTCTACTGGGGAATCATGCATATATTTAGAAGCTATTTAGTGAACATGCATTCTCTTGTCCCACCTGTAATTCTTGCCCCCCCTACAGCACACATGCACACACGTGCACACTGAAAGATTTATTCTAGCTTGCTTTAAAATTTAATGATCTCTGATGTAACACAGTGCTTCTTGCATCACTAGCATCGCTACTGAATCGACAGCACCACAGTAAACCAAGTCATATTTTACTTGAGTTGTGATCTTGGGTGTGATATAAAAATAATGCCAAAATATTCTTCTGGCTGGACTTTTAATGAATTGCATAAAGATTCATAGCTTGTGTGATTGAGTGAACTGTTTAAATGCTTTGATAGCTTTATAGATTTGCACAGATTCAGATCTCCCTCAGACTCAGTTTGCATCTGTGTTTACACTTTTGTTTGTTTTGCTGTGAATAACAGACCGACTTGCCATTTTTGGCTTATTTCTTTCAGTCTCTCCCACTCTCACAGTTGTCTCTAGCTCTGTGGTTGAAATGTCTGCATTAATATTTATGACTGATAACAAAATGCAGAAATTGTCATGACTGTTTTGCAGTCAGGCCTTGTGCATCTGCTGCTTGCAAACACAAACACACACACACATTTGTACAGTTATCATTGTGGAAATTATCTTAGATTTGTATTATTTTATACTGACCTAAAGTAATATTTTCTATCTACTAATCCTGAATCTATTAACCATTACAGAAATATTTAACATGTTTATATTTCCACAAATATCATTTAGCCTTCAATGTTACAAATGTCAGGTTTTTTAGACCTTTTCGGGACATTTGATCTCCAAAATGCAGGCAAAACCTGACCTCCACACATGGAAAACTTGAACCACTTAAAACATGTATTTCAATCTGTCTCTTTTCTGTTTTCCAGTGGTCTCTTGTGATTTTCTGATCAAGTTTGATGTGTTTTAATTATATATACACACATGAACAAATATAGTTTATTAAATGATCGTTTTAAATTATTTATTTTGTTATTATTATATATTTTCCCTAAGTTAAGTGTATGTTAGGACAAATGAGAGCACACACCATCATACAAATTCCCTGCGGGAGAATGAGGCAGAAAAACAAGAACAGTAGGTCGATAATCTCCTGCTGGTCCAGTCTTAAAAACAGAGTGAAAGAGAAGGTGGGATGGAATCAGAGAGGTTTGGACGAAGGCAATGATAGTGTTTGGGAGCTGAAGAGTTCTGGGTTATGTGTGTGATTTATGGGTGATTGGAGGGGTTCGAGCCCCCCCACCTCCTCCACTGAGTCATTGCTGATGTCAGCACTGATCAGAGTTCCCATGAAGTCAGTTTATACTGTACGAGTCATCTGTTACATGAAGTACAAAACAGCAGAAGTGTAAAAAAAAACTAACTTCTTTAAGGTCATTTTA
This sequence comes from Danio aesculapii, assembly GCF_903798145.1. NCBI lineage: Eukaryota > Metazoa > Chordata > Actinopteri > Cypriniformes > Danionidae > Danio > Danio aesculapii. Next base: position 44,052,705 of record NC_079438.1, read on the forward strand.
AACACTATGGGTCACCTTTGACCCTGAACTATAATTCTGTATGTCTGTCCACTTCATATGCCATATAGTGCATATTTCAGATGAAAAGCTACATTACCCATAGTTCTGCAAATCAATTTCCACTAGTCAGAGAATATAAATATTGCTTATCATCATGCCCAAACCACAAACATTTAGCTAATGGCTTCTAATGCTAAAGAGAACTTTAATTAAAAAATCAGGCCTGTTGCAATTCACAGTTTCCACTGCAGTCAAAAAAGTGAATATGCATCAAATATTAAGTGATTATCTGAAAATCTTTAAAGGTCCTGTTAAATGCTTTGAAATGTGAATTTTTATTCTGTATCAAGAGTTCACACTTAGATATTGCTTGATGCTATTAGCAGGTTTGGCATGCTGCCCCAGGAGAGAACCCTGAGCTCAGAGATAATTAAGCCCAGGCCCCCTGGCTGGTCAGTTAGCATATAAGGAGGTCCGATATCAGGTAGGTCTCTAGAGCTCCCCCTGGAAAAGGAGGAGATGGGGTGGAAAGGGGGATTCTTCCAAAATGAAGATCATGCAGAAGGATGAAATCGGTCTATTTATTGTAGGCTTGGATCGATCTGATTGGGTTATTGCTAATTACGAATGGTAGACCAGACGCGATTAATCATGTCACATGCTTCTTTCAAAATTTGTTTATAAAACTTCATTTATATCACAATTGACCCACCTAAAGCTTTGAATGTTTATATCATCTAAATAGGAATTTTGTCAATTTTTGAGAACTGTAGCTCCTAGGTAACCTTAAGTTACCTACTAACATCAAAAAATATTTCTTTATCTATTTTCACAGAGACTTGAATATTTGAAAATGAAACAGGACCATACATTCTTGCTTTGAACTAAAAAGACATATACAGCTTTATTGTATGTAATATTTTATTCATTAAAAAGCGACACTTGTATAATAGTGAAGAATTAGTATGGAAGTCAGTGTAGGGAGTCTAATTCATAACAATTTTCATTTCATTTCATTTCAGATATCAGTGAATTGTAACTTTTTTTCTTAATTTTAACAACAGAGCAACATTTACCTTTTGTTTTCATCTCTCTCTCGCTCTCGCACTCTCTCTTTCTCACTCTCTCTAACTCTTTCTTTCTAATTAATCCCCTGATTATCCCTCTAATTAAATCTGGCTACTTCCCTGTATCATTTTAAACAGCAAGATAAATGCGTCTTTTTAAGGAAAGAGGCCAGACTGTCTGTTGAGAGTGATGCAGATTACAGTTATCAGAGCCTGCGGCTAATTATTGCGCTTGGCTTTTTGTCCACGTTTGTCATCCTTTCTTCTTAGGCTAAGTGTTTTTTATTGTAACTTTAGACATTGTCAGCAAGAGGCGCGTGTGTGTGGTCAGAGGGACAGCTGTGAGTGCTAATGACAGACCTCAGCTATAGTTTCTCCTGCATTAAATGAATGATGGAGGTTCAGAGCTCAATGGAGTTACACAAATTGCCGGTTTTGGCACATTAAAGCCTTTTGTTCTGCCAGTAACATCCAAATGGAAGTTATGTTCCTCTCTCCTGCAGTTTACTGTCATTTCACACTGGATTTTCAGATCGCTCTTTTGTGTGAAACACATCAGAGGTGAGCATGTACGCCAGGGCTTTGTCCTGCTTTAGAACATTTTGTCTGCAATTTAAGACAAGTGTTGCTTCAATGGCTTCATTTGAATCTAAAGAATCAATGCCCATTTTCCTTATTTTCAGGGAAATTAAATTGATTTTCTGTCTCTGTGTGTTTCTCATAACAGCTGTGTCACAAAGCAGACTGGAGACGGTGGCTTTTGTACACTCTCATGCTTGGAGCATATTAATCATTTATGTAGGGCAAGTTGAAACTGCAGGTAGTGTAAGTGTTAATAATTTAAGTGTGTCTCACACCAGTCCAAACAGCTCAACTCTTACGTTGCAGATCAGCTCTGGGCAGCCAGAAGTGGGATAAGACATCTGCTACCTCATTTGAATAGGTTTAAGGAAGACATGTTTTATTTTCAATTATAGGCTGCCATTTAATGGCCCTTCCATACTGTACTATATGTGGAGTTACCTGACAGTCCCCGATGTGACAAATGGATCTTGAGAACATTTAGTTTGTTATTGCAGTGGCCTACTTAGACCACGACCCATTGTGTTTGAGTGAATAGAAGTGCTGAAGATGTCTGAATGCGTCTGGCACTCTTTCGGGGTAATTTTAGTCAACAAGAGCAAAGGAATTTCTCCTGAAATACTAATTGGCATTTTGAGATTTGAGTAGACATACTGATATTAACTTGCATGCTCATTATGTTATTTTGTTTGTTGTTAATCGGATTCAGTAAATGTTGAATGAAAAGGATTTGTACCAAGAATAAGCATTGCTATATACATATTTTGATCCACATACCTAAGTACAAATTTTGAACCCTTGCTCATTTATAACATAATAAACTGTGCTCTATATCAGGGGTTCCTAAACTTTTCAGCCTGTGACCCCTAAAATAACAATGCCAGTGACTCGTGACCCCCAAATTTCTCAGAGGTGGTTATAAATATACAAACGTTGCACACACAATAGGCTTATAAAAACATGAGCATATTGACAACATAAAGTGCAACAGTCTAACAACCATATCATTTTTATAGCCATTTATTAATTTGTTTAATTTAATTTTAACCTCAGCTAAAGAGACTTATGAGCACAGATTTGGACTTTTGGAGACCGCCAGTCAGAGATAATCCTCAATGTTCAGTTGTGGCCTGTATTTATTTTTAATGTATTTGATTGCCATAAAGGTGTCAGAAAATATAATCTGGTGATATAAAATCAATCTGCTGCAGCTGATGCTATTGCTGTGTTGTTAATCCTACGTAAATGCACCAATCTTATAAAAAAATAATTTAAAGGCTTGATGGCTTTTCATTTGCATGTTGTTTTTTACAATTAAAAACTGCTATTTTTATCTCTGTGGGTTATGGATAAATTATTGTAATTCTAGTAGTTTAATAAAATTGATTAGAATTTTTTTAAATCACCAAGCGACCCCCACTTTGGGGACCACTGCTCTGTATAACATGACAAAAGTGACCAAAATTTGGATCAGCCAATAACTGTTTATTTAAATATTTTTTGACCAAAACAGTTAAGCTCTAGTATTAGTAGCTTAGCATGTAGATGGCTATAATTGTGCATTTGTGTCATGCTCGTTGTTTAGATTTTAGATTTTTTTTATAGCTTAACTTCAGAAATTCAGTGTTTTTAACTTTACATCAAAGCTCTAACTAAAAAAGCTAAAACTTTATGCTTCTGATATGCCATTTTACTCTTTATGAGCCTTTTAAAAATATAGTTACTGTACTTCATCAACAGCAAAGCCCAATATGGACCCACTACAGCATTGAGCCTTTACCATAGAAAAACAAATCACTTCTAAATACGAATACTTGAACTGAGTTGAATCTTCACGTTGGTTGCTATCTTGTAATTACAGTAATTCTGCAACAGCATAAATCAGCAGTAGCAAGACATTTGCTTGGTTGATTTCTCCAAAGCATGTAAACAAAGCTGTGTTTTTCCCAACATGGCCCGACACTGCAACATTGGCTCAACCAATGGCGTGAGTTTGGCTGACCAATTGAAGATGAGTAGTTCCGAAAACAGTCATTATTTATAACAAGTTTGTTTGTGCTGTTAGTAGCATAGAAATGATGCGTGCCTGCTATGATCTGTTTTCTATAGTGCGTTTAGGGATGTGCTTCTTGGGTTTCGTGCCTGTAGGCCTAATGATGTCGTCTGGACAGAATCAGCTCTGATATGTTTGTGACAGCCGGGAGTGGAGTATCAAGGCCTGAATGTAAATCCAGTTAGCACACAGAGTGGCTGGGTTCACAGCACACATAATTGCATTTTCCGTCTGTGAAGCCCCCAGGGCATGGAAGGGCACAGCCTGTTTAACCATGACTATGACCAGCTACCAGACCCGAGCACCCACTGTCGTTTTGGGGATGGATGTGTGTCAGATTTCAACCAGATGTGTTCAGAAAAATAGGAAGACACCAGCTTTCTGCAGAACTTCCTGACTGAATATTTCACTGCTTTCTAAACTACAGAGCTTGATTCTGATTAGCTAATGAACATTCTGAGGTGTGCAGTTATTTTTAGATAAGCACACAGCTAAAATAGCTTAGTTATTTCAAATTATACAGCAAGAAGCAAATCAAAAAATTAAACAAACGGCTGAAATGAGATGCATCAGAAACTAATTACAGACACAGGAATGGTTTGAGAACAAATACCTGACAAATTTCTTGAAATACAATATCTGAACAAAGTCTTTAGGAGCTGAAGCTGTTGTTTAAGCAGCATGATTCATCTTTTATGTGCACTATTTTCTAATAATTCACTGTCGCATCGTCAGTTATTCTTTATATTCTAGTTTAATGAAAGTAGTGCATTATTGACTTCCCGAAGAGTCTAAATGCAAAGCAACCCAACACTGAAAAAACTTTTAATTTAATTGTATATATACTGTAGATGTCAATGGAAGTTTCTCACAATGTTGTAATATAAACGTGTTAGAGTAAGTGTGTATAAACTACACTGGTCTCACGGTTCAGTTCGGTTACAATTGTCATGCCATTGATTCGGTTCAATTCGATATCTCAGTGCATCATGGTGCATTGACGATGCTTTCCATACAAATTTTTATATTTCACTTAACAGCAAAACAATTCTTGTATTAAAATGTATAAATATATATTTATATTTATATATTATTTGTAAAACATTTTTTTTCCTATAATACAAAGTCAGAACTGTACTTTTAAAAACTCAAGTACATGCACAGAACAACATGAGCATTGTAAACCAAACCAAATGTAAATATTCCACTCGCTTTCTGAGCATTGACGATTTCTTACACCCCTATGATCGGTCACGTGCTCAACAGAAAGGGCTGTGATTGGCTCTAATGCTCTGGCGCTGTTCACCGATGAGTGACGATGAGAAACTGCAGTGGCGATCACAGCTGATCCATGATAAACGCGGTGGAGAAAACTCGCTGTGCAGACTCGCGCTCATGTCTATATCCAAAAGTATCACTGTAACAGCGAGAAGAGCGGAAATGTCACGCCAGCAGGTCAAAGTGGCCACAGTGAGAGAGAGAAATGGAATTTACTTTCATTTACTCAATCGCAGTGAAATAAGGGCTTCTGCTGTAACTTCAGTGTCAGTGAAAGACTGTCCAGCAAACACACACATAGTGAATTGTGCAGAGTTTCTGCGTTTTTAAGTAGTTGGAGCTTTTAATTACTCACGCTGGCCTCCCTCGCCATAGTAAGCTACGACGACATAGTGCATATGAGATAAATGACGTCAGTACATAATAACCAGTCATAATCTATTACTGAACCGATAGCGAATTGTCTGCGTCTGCATCGCAGTGCTCCGAAGAAAAAAAAAGGCTTTAAAGGCTTAACTAGGTTAATTAGGTTAACTAGGCAGGTTAGCGTAATTAGGCAAGTTACTGTATAATGATGGTTCTGTAGACTATCGAAAAAAAATTGCCTAAAGGGGCTAATAATTTTGAACTTAAAATGGTTTATTAAAAATTAAAAGCTGCTTTTAATTCTAGCCGAAATAAAACAAATAAGGCTTTCTCCGGAAGAAAAAATATTATCAGACATACTGTAGTTTTACACCAAAAATGTTATGTGCAAATATATTATGTTATGTGTATAGTACACTGACCACTGCTCTGCGATGCTGTGTTTGTCTCAGTGAGAGAGGAGAAAGTCACAGCTCAAATGATATTACCAGCGTTCATCTTCCACTGACACGCTCCCCATACACACATTAAAGCACTTTTCATGACCCTCTCTGATGCCAAAATGACAGCGATATTTCTCGTCAGGAAAGGTTTGTGTGTGTGTGTGTGTGTATGTGTGTTAGCAGTGAGATTCATTTAAGATGGACATTGATGGATTCATTTCATAAATCAGTCATGATGAGGTGTTGTCATCTGTCTCCTGCTTCACTGGTGGTTAAGCATCCAAAAATGGGCAAATACAGAGAGTGGGAGGGATACGCATGCATGTATGATGGTAGATTTTATTCAAATATGAGTTTGTGCTTAAGTTTGGCGTGAGCTGCGGTTATTTTGCTTGATTTACACCATTATTTTATTGATTGTACCTATAGAAAAGGTAATTTGATTATGAATGCCTATTCCCATTCAGGTCACACTTTATTTTGATGGTTCGTTTGTTCAAATTAAGTTACATTGCATCTACATGCCAACTAATTCTCATTAGATTATAAGTACAGTAGACTATTAGGTTGGGGTTAGGGTTAGTGTAAGTTAACATGTACTTGCAAAGTTTCTTATAGTCAGTTAAATGTCTGTTGAAGGATCAGTATCAACAGATATTAAGCAGACAGTCTACTAATAATCAACTGGGCCATCAAAATAAAGTGTAACCCATTTGACTTTAGCTGTGGTTTTTGTGTTTGTGTTGTTTTATTCATTTCATTGTGCTTGTGTTATTTGAACCATTATTTTATTTAGTGGTCATCATTGTATGTGTGTGTGTGTGCGTGCGTGCGTATGTGTGCTTATTCATTGTGCTCTATATACAATTTTTATTGTAGGCTTG